>NW_005871671.1:139311-224810 GCF_000147115.1 Myotis lucifugus | reverse complement strand
TGATGGTCTCTGAGAGTTGACTTTTGAACAAAAGTTTTCCCACACTCACTACATTCATAGGGCTTCTCTCCTGTATGAATTCTCTGATGTCCTCTGAGTGTTGATTTCTGGACAAATGTTTTCCCACATTCATTACACTTATAGGGTTTCTCTGCTGTGTGAATTCTCTGATGTGTACTGAGATGAGACTTCTGGGAGAAAGTTTTTCCACACTCATTACATTCAAATGGTTTCTCTCCTGTGTGGGTTCTCTGGTGTTGAGTGAGATGTCCTTTTTGACAGAAGGATTTCCCACATTCATTACATTTATAGGATTTGATGTTAGAGTGAGTTCTTTGGCGTACTTTGTGGGCTGACATCAGGTAGGATTTTCTATTTTCATGATATTCAAAGGATCTATCCCCAGTTTGTGTTTTGTCATTATATACCAATGCATTCTCTTCTGTGGCAATTCTCTGAGACTGAGTGAGATGTGACTTCCTGTTGAAATTATTCTCACTGGCATTATATACATAGTGTTTCATGGCCATGTTAACTTTATGGTGTTCCATGACAGCTGACTTCTCACAGAAGGATTTCCCACACTGCTTAAGATTAGAGTACTTCTCTTCTGTTCCAGTGCTTTTTTGATCAAAGAGTGTTATCTTATCACAATTTTTGCTATATCCATCATCTTTACAGGACTTTTCTCCTGTGTGAATACTCTTGTGTGTAACAAAGGCAGCCTCATCATGGAATTTTTCAGAATTATATTCAGAACCTTGCTCCAAAATTTGACACTTTTGATGCTCAAGAAAATTTTCTTTATAAATGAGGGCTTTCCCATTTTTATTACATTCAAAAAATTTATCTCCAGTATGAGTTCTCTCAAAGTTAATTTTGAAAGGCACATTTCCACAGACACTACAGCAATCCGTTTTTGTTGTTGAATAGGTAATATTAATGACACATTGAGAAATATTTTGCAAATTCACTCCCCATGAGACATATTTACAGGACATTTTTGTTGAAGAAACAGGAGCTATGTGTAGATTAAATGGTTTTCCCCAAATTTCCTCTTCTTTTCTAGTCATAGTCTTATTATTGATCAGTGTTATTTGCTGCAAGTGTTTGTCTTTTATTTTCTTGTTCCTCTTGATCAGGTCATCATTTCTGTAATGTTCTAATACTGGGAAAAAATGAAAAATATCTTATGATTCTTATATTTTTTGTGAGTGGGGCTTACAGACATATACCTTATGTTGCATTTCAGTTTTTGGTTTCTCAAGATTAAATAATTTGCATGCATACACATATGTATGTAGATATATGTCTATTCACTCTCTTTTAAAAAATATTGATATAGTGAAAATGAGAGAGAAAACTGGCAATAAATACATATTTATATTTGAGTTTTAGATAGATTGGATTTTGCTACCTGGATGGAAAATGAAAAGATAATAGAAATTGGACTTTTATTTATTGGAGTGGTTATTTTAGACAGCAGGAAATCCAGATTATGGGATGGATACAACAAGACTATAAACTTAAGTAATAAGAAAAATAAGAACTTAATGAGCATTAATGGGCTAGGCCCAAAAGGGGAAGGATTTAGTCCACCTTATAGCTGTGAGTCTATATAGTAATACAAACAAGAGTAAAACTGATGAAAGGAAAATCCATTCTTGCAACCAAATTAGATTCTCCTTTGATTTATTCTATCTATCAAAATTGAACAATAAGTGACCCTGATCACTACCTCATCCTAAATTTCCACATTTTAATTTTATATGAGTGGTGCAGTTTTAAATGGGGTATTATGGAAAATCTTACCGCAAAGACGACACTTAAGAAAGGTCTAAATTCTTTAAGTATTCTGAATGCCAATCTTTTATGGGTTATATAACTTGTAAATATCACCTAATTTTGACTCATCTCTTAACACTCCATTAAGCATGAAACATAATTTATATCTGCATCTAACTTATATGTACAATATAAAAGTATACAGTGAACACTCATGGAATTAGAAATCATGTCAAAAAAACAACACAAATTGCTCTGCAAAAATCCCTATTTGACCCTCCCTGGTTACACTTTCTTCATGCTTATGTTGCATAATGTTTATGTAATAATTTCCTGTATTTTCTTTGTAGTTTTAAACCAATATATGACTTCTTAAAAATGTAACTGAGTTTTGCCTTTTTCTAACATATAATCATGTAGACATATTTATATTTTTTGTTTCTCTTACTTAATCTATAATAATAAAAGTATAATATGCTAATTAGACCAGATGTCCTTCCAGATGAAGCTGGGGCTGCAAGGGAAGCCGGTGCCAGCAGCTGGGGGAAGGAGGGCCTACTCTTGCAGGAATTTTGTGCATCAGGCCTCTAGTATATTTATAATCAGTGTATAAGATTTTATCTAGCTTTATAATTCCCCCTTAGGAAAACAATTATTTCCTTATTCTGCTGAGCCTAATTTTTGGCAAAAATAAGCAAAATTGCCATAAATATTCTTTTATTCATTCTAGAGCAGTGGTTGCCAATCGGTGGTCCATGAGGTCTGAAAGGTTGGTGACCGCTGTTCTAGAGAATACAATCATGCCTTTCTGTAGGTGATACAGTTAGGAAAGGGACTGCTTGGTGACAGGGTATGTAAAACTTCAACTTGATTTGATAACATCCTCCTAATCCCACAGTGGTTTTACCAGTTCACATTTTCACTCAGTGTGTGAAGATCTTTGATATTTCACATTCTCATCAGGACCTGGCATTACCAAATTTGTTGATCTCACTGCATATCATGCATCTCTCTTATCTCACCTCATATATTTTTTGCACTCTGTGAGAACTAATAAGGTTAATCATTTTCAAAGAATTAATTGGCCATTTCAAAGTTCCTATTCAAAGTCTCTAGCCAACTGGATTGCTACCTTTTCCTATATTGACCTGCAAAAGTTCTTACATTTTCAGGATGTGTATTCTTTTTAGGTTACTTTTATTGTATGACTATTCTGCTACTCTGTGGCTTGTTTTTTCATCCTTTTAATGGTCTTTTATGAACAAAGCTCTCAATTTTAATTTAGTGAAGTCTGTTAATCATTTCCTTCTATTGGTGCTTTTTGTGCCTTTTAAAAGTCTTGAAATACATAGGTGTTCATTGCTAAGCTGACCTTCTAGAGAAGGGGTGGGCAACCTTTTTGTGAGTGCGTGCCAAAACCAGCAAAATCCCTGACTCAAAATTCTTCTGCATGCCAACCAACCCTAATTTTTTGAGAACATGTTACACCTACTTGATATCTCTTAAGGTGTACGTATGTGAAGAACCTTGAAGAAATAATAAAATTCATTCAAGCGACAAAAACACAGTATATGATGATGAAAAATACATTTATTTTTTAATGTATACATGTACACTGATAGTCCAACAGAAAACTTTATGACTCCGTTTGATATTATCAGTGGGACTTTTGCTGTTGCATCACTGATGACAGAGATTTTACATCAGGTTTATATTTCGTGACCTTCAGAGATATGCATGAGCTACTACTTTCATCCGTCAGGCTACTCCTGTTACGAGATGAGACTTAACAAAATTCATCACTGAGAACAAAGATTCACAATTGTAAATGGAAGATTATAAGAGAGGGTTTGGCGTGCCAGCAAAAGTTACTGGCGTGCCATGTTTGGCATGTGTGCCAGGGGTTGCCCATCCCTGTTCTAGAGTCTAACTAGTGCTACCGAATTCTATCTGCTGGTGCTCAGTAACTCACCGTGGTGGCCTTGGTTTGAGAATTCTTCCTCTAAGAACCAAGGCTCTTCTCCTTGCTCCAACTTGAAGATGACCTCTGGTTTGAAAAGGCAGTTCCCTAGAAGTAGGAACAATGGAGTACTTAGGGCAGAGGATAAGCTTTTTGGTCTCCAAAAGTGGAAAAAGATGCAGCTTCAGGAAGAGCAGCCTGAAGATCCTCATTGAATTTATCATTGGGAGTTGAGAGCACATTCCTCAACAGGGCTTAGTTACTTTATACTCCTGAATGCAAACCCTAAGTAAAGTATCCATGTGTAGTACTGCTTAAAAAAGAAATGCCTTCTAGACAGAGTTACAAAAGTAAGTTGTGCGCTATGCTCACCCACTGCGACGAGGTTGTTGTAGTTCTCCAGCGTCACATCTCTGTAAAGCGTCCTTTGAATAGGACCCATGTGCTGCCACTCCTCCTGGGTGAACTCCACAGTCACGTCCCTGAATGACACTGATGCCTGCATACGCTTCTGTTCAATTTGAAGGGTTCAGAATTAGGTGACATAGAAAAATACATATGAAAACAATTCTTATGTTTACTGTAAAGAGCTTAAAACACAAATGAAAATAAAAATGCCTATTTGGGGTCTAATTTATACTTTGGAGTTAATTAGTAAAAGTATTTATAACTTAGTGTATATATTTTTGAGTTATATACATGTACAATCAATAAGCACATTAGTAAAGATTTTGTTGCTTGAATTTTAGCAAAAAAAAATATAAAGTTCCTACAATTTTTATCCCACACCCTCAATATACAACCCCAGGTATACATACTTAGGCGAGGGTCAGCAAACATGACCTTGGCCAATTTCAGTTTGCCACTTTTTCAATTTAGCTTTATAGGGACATAGTCACACACACCCAGTTATTTAGTTGCTCTTGTGCTGAGCTAGCACTGACTAGTAGTTCCGTAAGAGACCTTGTAACTACTAAAGGAAGATATGTACTCTCTGGTCCATTATAGAACAAATTTGTCAACTTCTGGATTAACCAATCCAATTAAAGGAAAGATTGACAGTATAAGAACAACAAATCAAACAGAATTTATAGAGCCCAGCTGGTGTGGCTCAGTGGCTGAGTGTCAACCCACGCACCAGGAGGTTACCAATTTGATTCCCAGTGAGGGCACATGCCAGGGTTGCGGGCTTGATCCCCACCCAGCAGGGAGCATGCAGGAGGCAGCCCATCAATGTTGTTTCTCTCATTGTTTCTCTCTCTCTCTCTCTCTCTCTCTCTCTCTCTCTTTTTTCCTTTCCTTTCTCTCTAAAAAAAAATCAATAAAAATGTATTTAAGCCCTAGCCGGTTTGGCTAAGTGGATAGAGCGTTGGCCTGCAGACTGAAGAGTCCCGGGTTCGATTCTGGCCAAGGGCACATGCCTGGGTTGTGGGCTCGATCCCCAGTAGGGGGTGTGCAGGAGGCAGCCAATCAATGATTTTCTCTCATCATTGACGTTTCTCTCTCTCTCCCTCTTCCTTCCTCTCTGAAATCAATTTAAAAAAAGTATGTAAAAAAACAACACAATTTGTAGAGAGTGATATATTTAGGTTGAAAGTAAGAGGATGGAAAAAGATACACAAGTAATCACCAACTTAAAGAAAATTGATTTGGTTATATTAACATAAATAGCAGATTTGAAGGTAAGAACGAATGATAAAAACATAATGAATAACAACATAAAGATAAAATGGTCCTTTTAACAGAAAATATAACAAATTGGTGTGCACTTGAAAATATAGCTTCCAAATATAGTCTATCCTTATTATTCAGAGGTTCTGTATTTGCAAATTCACCTACTCACTAAAATTTACTTGTAACCTCAAAATCAATACTCATGAATTTGTGGTCATTTATGGACATTGACAAAATGGTGAAAAATTTGAGTGCCCAATACAAGTTTTCCCAGCTGAGGTTGAACAGGATAATGCTTTGCCTTCGTGTTTCAGCTGTCACAGAGTAAATACGTGTCTTTTTTGCAGTCTATTTAGCATTTTTCCTGCTTTTTCTTGTGATTTCACTTTGTAAAACAGCCCCCCCTGCGAAATGCTGCCTAATATTCCTGAGTGTAAGAAGATTGTGCTCTGCCTTATGGAGAAAACAGGGGTGTTAGATAAGCTTTGTTCAAGCATTAATTATGGTGCTGTTGGCTGTTAGATCATGAATCAACAATAATATCAAATAAGGTGTTTTCAAACAAAAGCACATATAAAAAGACTATGTACTGATTGATTGTCCCAAATGTTGTGATCAGAGGCTAAAAGGAACCTAACTCTGTATTTCCCCTCAGAGTAAAAATTCAGTATTTACTTATTCAGTGTTCGTGGTAACTTAGAACATAACTACTGAGAATAATTAGAATTAAATGTATATAAATAAAAGTTAACAGAAATTAGATAGACAGACCCACAGTTATCATTAGTGATTTTAACACAACTCAGTAACTGACAGGACAAGCAGTCTGAAAAACAAACAAAAGGTAATTGGAAGAGGGGTCGGCAGACTATAGCCCAGAAGCCAAATCTGACCACTACTGGTTCTTTTCTAAGTAAAATTTTATTGGGACACAGTCACATTCCTCTGTTTATGTGTTATTTATAGTTGCTATAGCACTAAAACTGTAGAGTTTGGTAGTTCCAACAAAGCCTACTATCTGACATTTACATAAAGTTTGCTGACCACTGTTACAGAAAATTTAAATGACTGACCAACTTGACTAATGAAATATATAGGATAACCTGATCATAACATAAATTATTCTTATGCACTTTACACACTAAAATGCAAAAACAGTAAGTCTCACAAAATCAGAAAAAAACTGCATCCAGAGTGGCTTTGAATTATTGCTCGGAGATGTAGAGCTGGAAGGAGCAGTGCAGTGACGCACCATTTAACAATGGGGACATGTTCTAAGACATGCTTTCTTAGGCAATTTCATCGCTGTGTGAACATCATGTAGTGTACTTACACAAGCCTGATGGTATAGCCAAAAGCACACCTAGGCTATATGGTATGCCAGCATTATATATGCACATCATTATGTGGCGCATGACTGTAGTAACATCATTACAACAAGAAAAAAACTGGGCAAATTGAAAATTAATGTCTACAAATATTAAAGAATCTACAAAAATCTATTAGAGCTAAAAAATGAATTCCGCAACTTTTAGGATTCAAAATGAACACACTAAAACCATTTATTGTTCATTGTTAGTGTATTCCTATATACTAACAATGAACTACAAAAAGTTTAATAAAACAATTGCATTTACAATGTCAAATACTTAGGCATTCAACACTAGAAGACATTGCTAAGAGGAATTAAAGAAGACCTAAATAAATGGAAAGTCATTCTATGTTCATGGATTGGAAGATTTAATACTGTTACAATGGTAATACTCACAAAAGTGATCTACAGATTCAGTGAAATCTGTATCAAAACCCCAATGGCTTATTTTGTAGAAATGTCAATCCTAACACTCATATTGAAATCACAAGGGACCTTTGAGTAGCCAAAACAATCTTAAAAGAATAACAAAGTTTGAGGACTTGAATTTCCTGGTTTCAAAACTTAACTATAAAGCAACAGTAATTAAGACAGTGTGGTATTGGTGCAGATATATGGATCCATGGAATAGAACTAATAGTCTAGAAATAAACTCATTCATGCAATCATTTCATAGGGAAATAATAGTCTTTTCAACAAATGATGCTGGGAAAACTGGATAGCTACATGCAAAAGAATGAAGTTGAAATCCTACTCATACCACATTTAAAATTTTATCTCAAAATGAATCAAAGACCTAAATATAAGTTTAAGATATGAAACTCTTGGAAGAAATGGGAGATAAATCTTCATGACCTTGGATTTGACAATGCTTTCCCAGATGCTACACCAAAAACAGAAGAAACCAAAGAAAAAAATAATCTGGATTTAATAAAAGTTAAAAACTGCATCAAAGGACACATTCAAGATAGTGAAAAGACAACCCACAGAATGAGAAGAAATATTCATGAATTATATACAGAACCCTTGACTTACAATGGTTTGACTTACAATTTTTTTTACTTATTAGTAGTGTGGAAGTGATACATAATAAATTACATGAGCTATTCAAGATTTTATTATAAGATAGGCTTTGGGTAATATGATTTTGCCCAACTGAAGGCTAAGGTAAGTGTTCTGAGCATGCTAAAAATAGGAGAAGCTTCACTATGACATTCCTTAGGTTAGGTATGTTAAATGCATTTTTTTACATATATTTTCAACTTAATGGATTTATCAGGACACAATCATCCAGGAGTATCTAGTAGCCAGAATATATAAATAACTCTTACAACTGAACAACAAAACAAAACCTAATTTTAAAAATGGGCAAAGAATCTGAATATACTTTTCTCTAAAGAAGATACACAAATGCCCTAGCTGGTTTGGCTCAGTAAATAGATTGTCAGCCTGCAGACTGAAAGGTCCCAGGTTTAATACCAGTCGAGGGCACATACCTGGGTTGTGGGCTCAATCCCCAGTGGGGGTTGTGTAGGAGGCAGCCAATCAGTGATTCTCTCTCATCATTGATGTTTCTATCTCTCTCTTCCTCTCTGAAATTAATAAAAAATATATATATATTTTTAAATGATACACAAATGGCCAGTAAGCACATGAAAAGATGCTCAATATTATTGTCAAGGAAATACAAATCAAAACCTAAAACTCCAATGAGCTACAACTTCACACTCTAAGATGGTCATAATTAAAAATAACAACAACAACAACAACAACAAAAAGTTAGCCCTGGCCAGATGGCTCAGTTAGTTGGAGCATCATCCTGTACATCAAAATGTTGAGGGTTCAATTCCCAGTCAGGGCACATACCTTGGTTGTAGTTTCGATCCCAATTGGGCACATATGGGAGGCAACCAATCAATGTTTCTCTCTCTTTCTCTAAAAATCAATAAACATATCCTTGGGTGAGGATAACAAAAAAGTTAAACAAATGGTGGTGACAATGTGGAGAATTTGGAAACCTAATACACTGCCAATGGGAATGTAAAATGGTATAGTTGTTATGGTAAATAGTTTGGCAATAAGATAAATGTAGTGTTATCATATAACTCAGTGATTCCACACCTAGATTTATTCCCTAAAGAAATGAAAAACAGGTGTTCATACAAACACGTGTGTATATCCACATATCTATGTAGCTACCTACCTATGTATTTGATGTTAATAGCAATACTATTCATAACAGCCAAGGTAGAAACACCCTAAGCCCAGCAGTTGATGAGGGGATAAACAAAATGTGGCATATCCGTATAAAAAAAAATTGAAAACATTATACTAAGTGAAAGAAACAGTCACAAAGACTACAGATTAAACAATTTGATTTATTTGAAATGTCCAGTCTAAGCCAATCTATAGAGACAAAATGTAGATTAGTGGTTGCTTAGGGCAGGGCTGGGGTATGTTGGGAGAGGGGTGTGTGATAGTTAATGATATGGAGTTTTTTTAAGTGATAAAGATGTTCTAAAATTGACTGTGGTGATGATTGCACAATCGTGAATATACTAAAAACCACTGGCTACTTTAAATGTGTGACTTGTAAGGTATGTGATTTTTATTTCCATAAAGTTGTTTTTAAAAAGGACACCAGAAAAATGGGCATTTTTTCAGATCTTTTATGTCTATTTACAGAAACTGAATTCATAACTAAAAACCAGCCACAAAGAAACCCATAGGCAAACTTGCTTTAACTATATATTTTCCAAACACTTAAAGAGGAAATAACAGCTATCTTAAACTCTACCATATAACAGAAAATCGAGAACCATTTTATGAGTATAATATTGATGCTAAGACATTAAATGAAAAGAAAAGTTCAGGCCAATTACCTCTCCATTACCTCTCCATTAATGTATACTGAGAAATACTAACAAATTGAATCCAAGACATATTAAAGGGATAGTACTTCATGACCAGGGGGGAATTATCTCAAGAATACAATGAGTCAATATAATTCACCCCTTTAACACAATAAAGGAATAAAATTTTATTATCTCACTAGATGCCAAAAAACACTCAACAGAATTTAATACCTATATGTGATAAAAACTTTAAGAAAACTAAAAACAGAAAAAGAATTTCCTTATTCTTTTTTTTAAAAAAATCCTCACTGGAGGATATTTTTTTCCCATTGATTTTTAGAGAGAGTGGAAGGGAGAGGGAGAAACAGAGAGAAAGACCAATGTGAGAGAGGCACATTGATTGGTTGCCTCCTGCATGCCCCAACCAGGGCCAGATTGAACCTGGGACCCTTCAGTCCACAGGCCAACACTGTATCCACTGAGCCAAACCAGCTAGGGCAGAATCTCTTCATTCTAACAAAGGACATATCCAAAAGAAACCAGAAATATTGAGTACTTTCCCCCTCAAGTGAGGTATAAGAAAAGGATTTCTGATATTATCACTTGTATTCAACGTTGTTCTGAAAGTACAAGAATAAAGCTTAAAAAGAAATGAAAGACATAAAGATTGGGAAAGAAGTAAAACTTTTTATTTTTAAAAGACCTAATTGTGCCTATTTAAAATAAAAAAGAATCTACAAACAAGCTATTAAAATAAATGATTCGATATGAAATTAATGAATACATTTTATTACACTTTATAGATATTGTATTTATTTCCAAAATTGAAGTTAAGACCTCCACCAAAAACATTATGACTCACTGAAGGCTCAAATACTGGTTAGCATTTTTTAGCAATAAACTATTTTTCAATTAAGATATGTAAATTTTTTTGACAATGCTATTGCAGACCTTATAGACTATAGTTTAGTGTAAACAACTTTTATATGTACTGGGAAACCAAAAAAATCAGGTGACTCGCTTTACTATGATATTTGCTTTATTCAGGTCTAGAATCAAACCTGCAATATTTCTGAGGTATGCCTGTATTTAAAAATACATTGTATTTTAATAAACCAACAATAAACAATTAGAAAATAAAAAATAGTATTATTTACAACATCAAAATAGACCAAATACATAGAAATAAATCTAATGAAACATGTGAAAGACTTCACCTCTAATCTGAAAAACTACCCAGCAGGATTTTCTGTGGAAACTGACAATACTTTTTCTTCCTCTTTTTTTAATTTCTAGAGGAAGGGAAAGGGAGAGAGAGAAACATCAATGATGAGAGAGAGTCATTGATTGGCTGCCTCCTGCACACCCACTACTGGGGATCAAGCCCACAATCAGGGCATGTGCCCTAACTGGAAATCAAACTGTGACCTACTGGTTCATAGGTCGATGCTCTGAGCTGCTGCTGCCCAGCAAAGATCGTTTTTTGAGAAACAAAGAGTGAAAGTGAGAGCAAGGAGACCCACGGATGGATGTACCCACTTTTGTGGTTTGGGTGTCTGGCAAAATAGGGTTTACCAGGGAAGAGGGAAAGATGAGGAAAAGTAGTTTGGGAAGGACTGTCAATGTTGGCTTTTACTTTGGATCAGTTGAGCTGCAGACACCTACAGAGAGATGCTGAGTCAGTTATGTCCAATGTGGTAGCCACCAGCCACATGTGGCCATTTAAAACTTAAAAATTCAGTTCCTCGCCCTGGCCAGTCTGGCTCGGTGGATAGAGCGTTGGCCTGCGGACTCAAGGGTCCCAGGTTCAATTCCGGTCAAGGGCATGTACCTTGGTTGTGGGCACATCCCCAGTGGGGGGTGTGCAGGAGGCAGCTGATCGATGTTGCTCTCTCATAGATGTTTCTAGCTCTCTATCCCTCTCCCTTCCTCTCTGTAAAAAATTAATAAAATATATTTTAAAAAATTCAGTTCCTCAGTCAAAGAAGCCACATCTCAAGTGTTCAACAGGCGCAGGTGGCTGGTGCCACCACTCTGAACAGGGCAGGTACAGCCCCTTTCCATCCTCACCCAAAGTGCCATGGTCAGAGGGGGCCGCAGGGCCACCTTTGGGAGAACGAGTCAGAGAGGGGGAGGGATGAGCCAAGACCAGTTGGAAGGGTAGTGAGAAAGGATGGAAACGTGGATGACACACGTGCCAGGGCGAGAGAAGGACGATGGCTCCGTGAGATGAGTGAGAGGCAGGACAGCCGCAGAGGAGGGGGCAGACGCTAACAGGAGACAAGAGTTCCTCCAGAGGGAGGAGTGAGGGCAGTCAGGCGCTGCACAGGGGCCTAGTGAGGTGAGGACGAGGCAGGACCCACGCGATTTGACGGTGATTAGGTCACTGGTGGGTGCAGGGCATGGGTGTGGGAGGAGAGACATCAAGGCCTCATGCAAAGGTGTGAGTGGAAAGTGTGGCAACATCTGCCAGAGAATAGAACGTTAGACTATCTGCCGAACAACTCGTTTATGGCAGGTACTTGGGAGAAATATTTATGGAGAAATATTTTAAGGATGTGGGTGTTTAGATCATTCATGCTGACCTCCAGCTAGTCTAAGAATGATTTCTGAATTCATCGGGATGGTCAGGAAAATATCTAACTTCTGTTTTAGTTACCCGGACAACTGGAAGCCCTGCATTGGCAACGTGTCCTCTGCTTCCACTGAGGAGGGAGTGGAAACAACCTCCTGCATTCATTGCAGGGACGTTATTAGAAAGATGGGCACTATCACCATGGAGACCAACAGACATTTCTTCCTGACTTGGAGGATTTTAGGTCCCCTGAGGAATGTTTGGCTTACACTTGTTATCGACACACATCTTTAAGCTAATGTGTGCCCGACCCTGACATGCCTATCGGAAAAGTCAGGCAGAAACTTGCAGCTGCACTTGGGAAAATCTGCGACATGAGGACATGCATCTACCTACATGACAACTCTGCTGTGCTATTCATCGGCTTTTCTCTACCTCCTTGAATGATGCCGGCACATTTTCTAGTTCTATTTGTCCATATCAATATATGGTTCTTTAACCACCGATAAAATCCACTGTAAAAGGGGTGTTAATAAGTAACTCACCTGAGGCTTGTTCATTCTCTGCTGCTCTCGGAGAGTGAGGAAACTGTGAAGGATAAGCTGGGGGCAAGGAAAGAGGAGTGGAGTCGTGAGAGGGCTGGCGCGCTTCTGTGTCACTTGCCTAAAAGTCCCACCACTCCCGCCGGGCCAGGCCTGCCTGTGGGGATGTCTCACTGGCCCTTGAGAAGGGCAGGAAGCAGCACGCAGAGACCGCGCTCCCGGAAATGCGCGTCTCTGATATGAGTGCATGGATGTCACCTTGCTGTTTTTTATTGGGTGATTGTAAATTATGTTACTATTGATTTTAATGAAGTACGTTCCCTCTGACTAATGTAATTAATGATATTATTAAATGTAATGGTAATATTAATCTTGTCTTGATTTTTTGTTATTTGTTAATATTGTCATTATTTACACCTTGAGTTAGAAAATCAACAGAAAATGGAAAATAATAAGATACATACTGATTAAAAAATGTAAAATATTTTTGTTCTAATTTGTTGAAATTTCTCAAAAAGCCTTTTTTCCCCTCAGCTAAGCTTCCCTTTCTATTCTCCTCCCGATGCCTAAATTCTTGAGTCAAATTTACTTATTTCTCTTGAATCTGCTTTGTTTTTGAATTTTTAAAAAATGTATTGAATTTATTGGGGTGACATTAGTTAATAAAATTATATAGGTTTTAAGTATTGAATTCTACAATAGATCATTTGTATACTGTATTGAATGTTCACTACTCACAGTCAAGTCTCCTCCCATCACCATTTATCCCTCCTCTACCCTCTTCTACCTTGCCCTAGCTCCCAAATGTCTTATTAAAAATAAAAAAGACTTTTGATAAGACACTTCTAGTGACTTACCTGTGACAAAATGCATAGTGCTTTGCTCCTAGTTCTGTCCTGGGTGACCAGGGGACATACATCCCAGGTTCGACACTTTTAAGGTTTCAAGAGTTGGAAACAGAAATCCCTTCCTATACTATCATTTTGTGATTGTATCTGTTCAGGATAAAGGAAGCTTCAGCATATCTCTGGGTGCCACAGGTGACGGACATGATATGAGAATGGCTCAGGATCTGGGAAGAAGGAAGAAGGAAGAGAATGGAGGGCTATTTCAGAAGAAGACCAATTTCCTTGGCCATGGCTGTGGCTTTTCCTGTGCAGCCTGACAGTCACCCATCGCTCTCAACCCCAGCTTCCCACCTTCTGCAGGCTGGTCCAGTTTCCGCTGTCACCTGGGCTTCTGGATGTGGGGACATCACCAAGTCTGGCTGCCTCTGGACAAGGTGACTAAGGACTGCTGCTGGTGGAGCAAATCCGGACCCGCTCCGTTCCGAGTTCTCCAGCAGCTGTTCTGAAGCTCTGGTGAGTCCCAACCAGGGTTCTTCCAGGTGGGACGCTTGTCCCTATGGCTCCCTCCTTCCTGCCACGCAAGAGCCACTTTGTTCCAGGATGTGGAGAAAAAGGAACACTTGTGCACTGCTGGTGGGAATGCAGACTGGTGCAGCCACCATGGAAGACAGTATGGAGGTTCCTCAGAAAATTGGAAATGGAACTCCCATTTGACCCTGTGATCCCACTTCTAGGAATATATCCCAAGAAACCAGAAACACCAATCAGAAAGGATATATGCACCCAGATGTTCATAGCAGCACAATTCACCATAGCTAAGATCTGGAAACAGCCTAAGTGCCCATCAGTAGATGAATGGATTAGAAAACTGTGGTACATCTACAGGATGGAATACTATGCTGCTGTTAAAAAGAAGGAACTCTTACCATTTGCAACAGCATGGATGGAACTGGAGAGCATTATGCTAAGTGAAACAAGCCAGTCAATGAAGGAAAAATACCACATGATCTCACTCTTTCATGGATAATTAAGACCATTACAAACTTTTGAACAATAATAAATACAGTGGCAGAGCTGCCTCAAACTGATTGTCGGACTGCAGTGGGAAGGCCAGGGAGGGTTGGGGGACAGGAGGGAGGGGAGTAAGAGATCAACCGAAGGACTTGTATGCATCCATATAACCATAACTAATGGACATAAGACACTGGGGGGTAAGGGAGGGCAGGGGCTTGTCAAGGGTGGGGGGGAAAAAAGGACACTTATGTAATACCCTTTGTAATACTTTTAGCGAAAAATAAAAAAAATAAAAAAATAAAAAAAAAAGAGCCACTTTGTTCCAGCGATGTGGAGACCTAGGCCTAGGAAGCAAATCCATTTCAGTGTTTCTCCACTTCAACACTGCTGACCCGTGGGGCTGGCTAAGTCTTTATCGTGGGGGCTGTCTGCACAGTGTAGGCTGTCTAGCAGCAATGCCGGCCCCTACTCACCAGGTGCTGGTGGCACCCTCCTCCCAGCTGTGACACCAAACACATCTCTAGACATTTCAAAAGTCCTCTGAGGAGCAAATCACTCTAGTGACATGATCGCGTTACACTAGATTCTCTTGGAATTCACTAGGACGGTTCTATGCATTACTGTAGCCACTGGCCACATCCTGCTACTGAGCACCTGAAATGTGGCTAGTGCCTCAAGGTGAATTAAAGACATTCTGCACGTTAAGATAAAGGCAATAGAATCCTCACTTAACACCCTCGACAGGTTCTTGGAAGTGGCAGCTTTAAGTGAAATGGTGTGTCACAATCCATTTGAACACGGGCTAATTGAGATAAGCAAGAGTTAAGTTCCTATGGCATATTTCTGGTCATAAAAACATCACCAAACTTCTACATAAAGACCCCAAATACCTCCAATACTAAACATTGATATAAATGTGAGCTACATATGTTTTTAAGACAGATTAATGAAAACAAGTAAGATGATTGTTCTAGCCTGCTTATTCGGGTTCAGGGTGTCCGGAGTGTCCCCACAGCTCGGTGCAAGGCAGGACCCCCACCCTCGACAGGACACCCTTCCATCGCAGGGCAGCTCACACCACACGCCCTCACTCAGGCTGGGACAGTGCAGACATGTCAGCTAACCTCACACACCCTCACTCAGGCCGGGACAGTGCAGACATGTCAGCTAACCTCACACGCCCTCACTCAGGCCGGGACAGTGCAGACGTGTCAGCTAACCTCACACACCCTCACTCAGACTGGGACAGTGCAGACCTGTCAGCTAACCTCACACGCCCTCACTCAGGCCGGGACAGTGCAGACATGTCAGCTAACCTCACACGCCCTCACTCAGGCCGGGACAGTGCAGACGTGTCAGCTAACCTCACCTGCACATCTTTGGGGCGTGGGAGGAAATGGAAGTCCCTGGCGAAAACCCACGCACACGGGGCAGAACGTGCGAACTCCTCCACACAGTGGCGCAGCTGGAATTGATTCATTCCCCTCCTTCACCAACGTTATTACAAAGCGCTGTTGAGTTAAATGCCATTATTCAAGGGCCTGCTGTAGGTTCTTAAAATTATCTCCACATGTTTCTTTTTAGTTTTAATATGGCTACTAGAGCCTTTGCCATGATATCTGAGGCGCACCTTATCTTTCTATTGGGCGCGAGCACTGCCCTGGGCTATCAGATTGTGCCTCTGAAGGCAGACACAGCCTGGGGCGGGGGGAGCCCCCAGGGGCTGTGGAGACATGCAGAAACCCCAGAATACATACACTTGCCGCAGAGGGAGGTCGGCTGGCACTGACTTTACAATCCCGGTGCTGGGGGTCGGGCACAGACGCGCTGCGAGTGCTGTGCAGGCTGCAGCCGGCTCAGGCGGGCAGGGCAGGGGCGGGTGCACGTGGGGTGACGCAGCCCTGCACCTGCCTCCTGGCCCCTCGCCTTGGTGACGGGGGTCTGTACACTGTACTCCTCCGAGCCCACGCTCTGACTCTTTGATGACGTGGTAATAACTACAGAGAGGGTGGCTGTGAGAATTACATGAAACACTAAACGAAAAGAACAACGCTGTCTTCCAAACGGGATGGGAGCCAACATGTAACGGTGGCTTATGAATTAGTGCTTATTAGTGCCCATTAACTAGCACGTGGTTAAACAAATACTTTCCAAGGTACGACCTCTCTCTCTGAACAACGTCACAACGCAGTTTTTACTAATTTTTTCCCACAAATGACAAACCTCAGCCACGCCCAAGTGTCCGCACTGACCCGCTCCTCGGGCTCCTGCCTCGGCCTCTCTGCAGACCCGCGGCCAGCGAGCTGGGCCTGAGGTTCAGGTCAGCGCCCCCCTCCCTCCAGGTTCAGGTCAGCGCTACACGCGCCCCCTCCCTCCAGGTTCAGGTCAGCGCTACACGCGCCTCCTTCCCTCCAGGTTCAGGTCAGCGCTACACGCGCCCCCCTCCCTCCAGGTTCATGGTCAGCGCTACACGCGCCTCCTTCCCTCCAGGTTCAGGTCAGCGCTACACGCGCCCCCTCCCTCCAGGTTCAGGTCAGCGCTACACGCGCCCCCCTCCCTCCAGGTTCACGGTCAGCGCTACACGCGCCTCCTTCCCTCCAGGTTCAGGTCAGCGCTACGCGGCGGCCCCCTCCCTCCAGGTTCACGGTCAGAACCTCCCTCCCTCCGCCCCGGCCGGATTTCCCAGGCCTGCGCGGTGGCTCCCGCACTCCGCCCGCATCCAGCATCTTCTGACCGGACTGAGCCCCACCTGCGCCCTGGAGACCGCGGGACTGGCCCGCCCCACCCTCTTCCGGGGTCTGCGTCCCGGCCTGGCCCCTGGAGAGGCGGTGGCAGCCCCCAAAGCTCTCACCTGCCTGCAAACCCTCGGCGCCAGCGAGCCGGACTGGACGGTGGCGGGTGGTCGCACATGCGCAGAGGAGAGCACAGGCCGTAGCCCACAATGCTGCGCGAGGGTGCGCGAGGGTGTGTGTGTGTATGTGTGTGTGTGTGTGTGTGTGTGTGTGTGTGATAACAAGGTGCTATTAACAGTCTACTGATAACTGGAGAGCAGATTCTACCACAGCCCAGAGGTTATGGGCTAAACTCACTTACCTGCGAACACAGTGTGTGGTCCTCGATTGGGTCCTGACTGGAGAAAACAGAACATTTGGGAACAATGTGGAAATTGGTATAGGACTGGTATTAAGGGAAGTAATCGTTACTTTTGTTCATTCTTATAACAACATTGGGATTATCTAGGCAAGTTTACTTTCTCCGAGATGCATATTAAAGTACTTGGTGTTGTTTTATTTATTTGTAATTAACTAGAAAGGCAAATATAGGAAAATGTTATCATGTTCTACCTCTAGAATACTGGTATTCTCATTTTACTGTTTTCTACTTTTCTATGTGTTTGGAAACTAATATAAAGTTTATGAAGGGAAATTTTTGAACTGTTCAAAGTGTACCTTTTAAGGTAAAGACATATGAGTCAAATGCCAAAACTAAAACAATCTAGCATGAGTTTCATGTGCTTTATTCAAGGGAGAACAAACCACAGAATGGGGAAGTACATGCCTAGCAAGCAATGGATCACTCTTCCGATGGATTTTGGACAAGAGCAAGTGTTACAGAGCGCTTGAAGGGGCAACAGGAAACGGCACGATTGCTAGATCAGAGATTTCCTCACATGGAAGGTCCTAGCTTCTAGGGTGGAGTAAGCTAACAAACGCTGAGTTGGAGGGTTGTGATTAATGTGGTAGGTTCCTTAACAGATGTTCCGCATAAGTTCAGTCTGACTTAGTTTAGATTTATAACATAAGCCCCCTTTCTTATGTTACACATACATCTGGGGTCATAATGATTTGTCAGGGTCAGCTCATTGAGTAGCAAATGTACCGCTCTGCGGCAGAACGTTCATAGTAGGGAGGGCTATAGGGATTGGGGCACAGAAAACAGACCGGAACGCTCTGCACTCTCTGCTCAATTCTGCTCTGAACGTAAAACTGCCCTGGAAGCCTCTTCCTACGGGGAGAAAAGGACACAGAGCCATCCTGAAAGAGCTCCCAACGACCAAAGCTGGGACATATTTAGCAAAATGATAAATACAGGAATGTATTAGAGCCCAAGGGATGAAATAATTTCCAGGTGCCCATATACATAAAACGAAGGAATGAGTAAACTGAAGGGGAGAAGGGACAGAACCTCCTAGCAGAACTCCAATTAATAACTGTGGACGATGTCAATGCTGCAGCCAAATCCCATCAGCAACACACTTGCAATTGAGCAACTTGGATTTCAATAGGGTTGCAATGAGGTCGTTGCATGAACTGTTTTAGTAAGAGGGTGCTAGGAAGGAATTATAGGGTTTGAGCTTTGGTTAGTTCATTTTGCAGGGGTTCCAAGGCAGCGGAATTTGGTCGGCATTGGATGCTGCAAC
Source organism: Myotis lucifugus (assembly GCF_000147115.1). Classification (NCBI taxonomy): domain Eukaryota; kingdom Metazoa; phylum Chordata; class Mammalia; order Chiroptera; family Vespertilionidae; genus Myotis; species Myotis lucifugus. The sequence goes on along the minus strand of NW_005871671.1, from coordinate 205,765 downwards.
ACATAAATCAATAATAAAAACCGCAGTCACTCATAGCAGCAGAGGGGTGTCTGGTATTGTGAGAGGGCACAGCAGGCTTGTTTTTGTCTGTCTCACCGCATCATGGTCACAGAATGGCCTGGTCTGCTAGCGTTCTGTGGGATGACTTGTGTTCAACAGGAAAACACAGCTGTTGAGCTTTGAGCACCAGGACAGCTCCCAGCAGCAGCCAGGCTTTAAGTAGCAGGCAGTTCCTGATGCCAGAGGTTGCTGTATACTCCTTGCTCAGTTTCATTGATCTGCTGGTCTATTCTTTCGCCATTTCCACATTGTCTTATTACTGCAGCTTTATGGTAAGTCTTGAAGTTAGGTAATGTCAATCTTCAGACTTTGTTCTTATCTTTCAATGTTGTATTGGCTCGTGTGGGTCTTTTGCTCCTCTATCTAAACTTTGGAATCAGTTTGTTTATATCCACAAAATAACTTGGGATTTTGAATTTATTAACTTGGGAATCACATTGAATTATTGATCAAATTTGGAAAAATTGACATTGTGGCAATATTGAGTCTTCCTATCTGTGAGGATAGAATATCTCTTCATTTGTTTATTCTTTCATTTCTTTCATCAGAGTTTTGTAGTTTTCCTCATATAGATTTTGTATATATTTTATTGGATGTACATTTAAGTATTTCATTTTTGTGGGGTGTTAATGTAAAAGATATTGTGTCCTTAATTTTAAATTTCACTTATTCATTGCCAGAAAATAGGAAAACAATTGGCATTTGTATATTAACCTTATATCCTGCAACATTGCTATAATTGCTTATTAGCTCCAGGAATATTTTTTGTAGATTCTTTCAAATGTTTTACATAGAGTCATGTCATTTGGAAACACAATTGGTTTGATTTCTTTCTTTTCATTATGCATACATTTTATTTCCTTTATTTGCCTTATTATATTACTAGGACTTCCAGTACAATGTTGAAAAGGAATGGTGAGACGGGACATCCTTGTTTGTTCCTGATCTTAATGGGAAAGCTTCTAGTTTCTTGCCATTAGTTGTAAGACTTTTGTGGATGATCTTTATCAAGTTGAGGAAGTTCCCCCGCTATTCCTGGTTTGCTGAGAATTTTTATTGTTAATAAGTTTGGATTTTGTTAAATCATTTTTCTAGATCTATTAATATGATCATATGAATTTTCTTCTTTAACCTATTGTATTGATGTGATAGGTAATATCACATTACTTGATTTTTAAATCTGGAACTAGCCTTGCATAAGTAGGATAAACCCCACTTGGTTGTGGTATATAATCCTCTTTATACATTGATTCAATTTGCTAATATTTTGTTGAGACTTTTTGCATCTATGTTAATGATAGATATTCGTCTGCAGTTTTCTTTTCTTGTGATGTCTTTGTTTGGCTTGGTATTAGGGCAATGCTGTCCTTGGAGAACAGATCACCAAGTATTTCTTTTGCTTCTGTCTTCCGGAAGGGACTGTAGAGAATTGGTATAATCTCTTCTTTAAATGTTTGGTGGGATTCACAAGGGCATTCATCTGGGCCTGGTACATGTGTTAGAAGGTTAGAAATTATTGATTTAATTTCTCTAATAGATATAGGCCTATTCAGATTCTCTATTTCTTTTTATGTGAGTTTTATGTATTTCAAGGAATTGATCCATTTCATCTGGGTTTTCACATTTGTGGGCATAGAGTTATTCATAGCATTCCTTTGTTATCCTTCTAATATCCATGGCATCTGTAGTGATATCCCAACTTTCCTTTTCGATATTAGTAACTTGTGTCACCTCTCTTTTTTATTAAATTGGTTAGAGGTTAATCAATTTTATTTATCTTTTTCAAGAATTAGCTTTTGGTTTCATTGTTTTTCTCAATTTTATTGATTTCTGCACTAATTATTTCCTTTCTTCTGCTTACTTTGGATTTAATTTGTTCTTCTTTTTCTAGTTTCCTAAGATGGAATAATAGATGATTGATTTTAGACCTTTCTCTTTTCTAACATAGGCATACAAAGCTATAAATGTTTCTCTAGGCACTGTTTTCTCTGCATGCCACAAATTTTGATGTTGTATTTTCATTTACTTCAAAATATTTTAAAATTTCTCTTGAGAGGTCTTCTTTGACTCGGGTGTTGTTTAGAAGTGTATTGCTTAAACTCCAACTATTTTGGAATTGTCCAGGTTTGTTTCTGTATTGATTACTAGTTTAATTCCATTGTGGGCTTAGGGCATACATTATATCATTTCTATCCTTTTTAATTGGTTAAGGTGAGTTTTATGATGTAGAGTGTGGTCTACCTTGTTTAATTTTTATGTGAGCTTGAGAAAAATGTGTATTCTTCTGTTGCTAGGTGAGTTTATAAATGTCAATTGATCAATGGTGCTGTTGGGTCCAGGTATGTATTTACTGATGTTGTGCCTGCTGGAAATGTGCATTTCTGTTAGAGGGCTAGCGAAGTCTCCAATGATAATAGTGTACACATTGCTCTTAGCAGTTCTATCAGGTTTTGCTTCATGTATTTTAATACTGATTCTTAAGGCACATACATATTAAGGGTTGTTATGACTTCTTGGAGAATTGAACCCTTTATCAATATGTAAAGCCCCTTTTATCTCTGATAATTTTCCTTGCTCTGAAGTCTGCTCTGTCTGACTTAATATAGCTCCTATAATGTTATCTTGATTAGTGTTAGCATGTTACATTGTTCTCTATTCCTTTATTTTTAAACTATATGTATCTTTTTATTAAACTAGACATATCATTGGGTCTTATTTTTTGGTGCACTGTGACAATCTTTATCTTTTAATTGGTATATTTAGACATTGACACTTAAAGTTATTATAGATAAGTTGGATGAATATCTACCATATTTGTTACTGTTTTCTATTTGTTGACCTGTTCTTTGTTCCTATTTTTGTTTTCCATTCCTTTTCTGCCTTCTGTGGGTTTAATTGAGCATCTTACATTATTCTATTTTCTCTCACTTTTAGCATATCAATTATACTTCCTTTTGTACTTTTTTTCATGATTGCCCTAGAGATTGCAATATACATTTATAACTAACCTAAGGCCACTTAAAAATAATGTGATATCACTGCATGGGGAGTTTGAGTACCTATAATAAACAAAAATTTCTAGTTCATTTTTCCTGGCTTTTGTGACATTACTGTCATTCATTTCACTCACATGTAAGCTGTGGTTACTGAATACATTGTTGTTCCCATTATTTTGAACAAGCTGTTGTGTTAAATCACTTCAGAATAAGAAAAATTGAATTTTATTTTACTATCATTCTTTTCTAATGCTCTCGCCTTACGTATGTAGATACAAGTTTCTGACATATCCACATTTCCTTTTCTCTGGAGAACTATAGCGTTTCCTGCAAGGCAGGTTCCTGGCAGCACATTTCCTTAATGTTTAAGAATATATTTTTTTAAATGATTTTAGAAAGAGAGAGGGAGAGAAAGAGAACATCAGTATCAGAGAGAAACATCAATAGGTTGCCTCCTGTACGCACTCTGACAGGTGACCAATCTGCAACCCGGGCATGTGCGCTTGACCACAAATTGAACTGGCAACCTTTTGGTGCACAGAATGATGCTCAACCTACTGAGCCACACACACCAGGCCTTTTCCATTTTTGTTAGTTTGAAAAATTATTTATTTCTCATTCACCTTCGAAGAATAATTTCCAGGAGCAAAATTCTAGGTTTGTGAGTTTTTTCTCTCTCAACACTTTAAGTATTTCATTTCATTGTTTTCTTACTTGCATGGTTTCTGAGAAGTCAGATATCATTCTTACCTTTACTCTGAGTTATTGGTAGATGGTTACATGTCCCCTCCCCCTGCTTGGAAGTGCCCAATGAGGTCAAGTTGTGCAGCAAGGCAGGCTTGTGCTAGTACCATGTCTTGGGCCTCTTATTGATAGGTTTAGGGCATGCTGATGCCAGCTGCTGCTTGTTTGAGAGATTTTAGCAAAGTCTGAAGCCTGAGCTAGGACAGGCCATTCATATGGAAAAGCCACTACAAACAGCTTGGGTGGAGCTTCAAATTGGATGGGGTGGCATTTCAGAGAATCACCAGGGATGAGCGAACAGTGTAAGCCAGACTGATGGAAACTCAGACATGGTTGCCAGTCAGCTCTGTGATGGGGGAGGTCTCAGCATAAGAACAATGACTGCTGTGAGCACCTTTGTCTGGGAGGAAGCTGTCCTGAGTTCTTGCTCTGATGCCAGACAATATTGTTCCTCCCCATATGTCCCTGGATTCCCCTGAAACTGCTGCCTCAGTGGTAAAGCTCAGCAGTAGAAAGTCCATGTAGGTTTGTGTGCAGCCCTTTATGAGGAACTTCCTCGGTCTCCAGCAGCCTCTGTACCACTCAGCTACAATTCCTACTAGTTTTTATAGCCTGAAACTATGGGGACTTCTCCAAGCTTTGGAACCCTGGGCTGGGAGTCTGATGTGGGGCTGGGACCCCTTGCTCCTCATGAGAGGTCTACTGATTAAAAAACACCACATGTGAGTGTCGGACTGGCCCATTCCATGCCTCTGCCCCTCCTGCCAGTCTCAATGTGTTTTCTTCTTTCCTTACATTCAGCCAGATTTCAGGCAGTTCTAAATGATGTTTGTTCTATATTTCAGTTGTAATTTTGATGTGGTTGTGGGAGGTGGAGAGTACCAGTATTTACCTATACCACCATCTTGGTTCTTCTCTCATTTATTCTTGATGAGTCTGGTTAAATAGTTATCAATTTTGTTTATCTTCTCAAAGATTCAGCTTTTGGTTTAATTGATCTTTTGTACTTTTAAAAAAATATTTTACTTCATTTATTTTACTCTAATCTTTATTATTTCCTACTCACTTTGGACTTGGTTGTTTTTTTCTAGTCCTTTAGATGTAAGGTTAGATTGTTTATTTGAGATTTTGCTTGTCAGTAAAGTTTCTGACATTGATCTTAGTAATGTTTTTTTCTGATACATCTTTTTGGTCAAGGGAAAAAAATAAAAAAATAAACAAATGAGACCTCATCAAACTAAATGTTTTTGAACAGTAAAGGAAACCATCAACAAAACACAAAGAAATCCTACCAATATGGACTTCTCCAATATTCACCAATGACACATCCAATGAGTTAATATCCAAAATGTATAAAGAACTCATACAATTTAACATTAAAAATTAGAGGACCTGAATAGAGACTTCTCCAAAGAAGATATACAGAAGGCCAATAGACCTATGAAAAGATATTCAGCATCACTAATCATTAGATAAACTTAAATTAAAACTATAATGACATATTATCTCACACCTGTAGAAATGGCTATCATCAATAAATCAACAAATAACATGTGTTGGCAAGGATGTGAGACAAGAGAACCGTTGTACACTGTTGGTAGGATTGCAACCACTATGGAAAATAGTATGGAGATTTGTCACAAAATTAAAAATAGCATTCCACTACTGGGTAGTAAGCCATCATGAACTGTTATTTACACTAGCATTCTGTGGATAAATTTTGCAATTTCTAAAAATATGCTTTTTCATAGAGAATTCTCAGTATTGCACAAAATATGTTTATTAATAGACTCAAATATATTTAGTTCCTCTATAAAAGGAAGCCAAAGGTGGATAAGCCTATGTTCAGTAATTAATGTTTTTTTTTTGTTTGTTTGTTTTTGTTGTTGTTGTTAAACCTCACCCAAGGATATTTTTCCATTGATCTTTTAGAGAGAGTGGAAGAAAGAGGGAAAGACAAAGAGAAACACCGCTGTGAGATAAACGCATCGATTGGTTGCCTCCTGCACATGTCCCAACCAGGGCCCAGGCCAAGGAGGAGCCTGCAACCAAGGTACGTGCCTTTGATCAGAATCAAACCTAGGACCCTTTGGTCCACAGGCTGATGCTCTATGCATTGAGCCAAACCGGCTAGGGCAATGTTTCTGTATTTTATAAATGAACTAGATATTGAATAAATTTTCAGTATTAGGTTTAATCTTAAAAAGCTTTATTTAGGGTTTTAGATTGCTAATAATATTTAAGGGAAACTAAAAACTTTCTCTCCTGCTTACATAAATTTAATTTACTTGTTATTAACAATTATGTTTAGATTACTTACAAAAATTTTATTTCAAGTTCTTTCTTACTGACAAATTTTGTAACAGAGATACATGAACTTATTTGACTTCTAGTAATTCTAGGTAGAATAAAAGTGAGACAGGGTTAGTAAGCCAGGACAAGTACAATAGGGAAACTGAAACAGATAAATGGCCCAACCAGTTCACAGCCATCTAGTAAATGGAAAAAAATTATCTTTCCTAACCAAGGACACAAGAGTAAATGGTTTACTTCTCAACCAGAAGGTAAATAGTTTAAATTACCCCCTCAAGGAGGTAGATAACAAAAATCTAATTAGTGTCATTTGGGCCAACCACACCCAAGGATGGATGAAATTCGGGGAATAAATCTCATTTTGGTATATCAGCATAAACCTGTTGAATAGTCTATTGAGATTTCCCCCTAAGCCCTCCCCTAAAATTCCCACCTTTATTAAATAGTTAAGAACCCTCAAGACAAAGACCCAGCTCTGGCTCTCTCTGGAGCACTTCCACACCCTTCTTTCTTCTCAGGTTTGCATCTTTGCTTTTCTCTCCTGAACTCTAAGGGTCCCCTCAAGACTTGCAACTAGGAGAGCAATGGTCAGTGGCAGCTCGTCCCAGGCTTACCCCCTGAATCCCTGTCCCAGTTCCCCTTTTCTCTGACTTTTCAGTGAACAAACAGCAGCCTCACTGTAACTCACTTCTTTCCTATAATATTTCTAGAGAGCCGAAGCAGAGCACTGCAGAGGCTCTCTCCTGTGGCTTCTTCTAGCCTAGACTTTTCAGTGAGCTAACAGCAGCCCTACCTTGGCCCACTTCTTTCCTATAATGTTTCTAGAACCACAGCTGAGCACTACCTAAGCTCTCTCCTGTTGCCTCTTCTCCCCTACGCCCTTTCTTTGTTCCACTGACCTCAGCTTTAATAAACATACTCTCAAAATCACCTTAAGGAAAGTTTTTAGTTTCCTTAAAAATCATGCTGCAAAATCTTTCCTACACAAAGGCAAAAACCCATACACTACTGGCCAGCCCAAGGCAGACCTACTCAGGGCCCAGTCCCTTTCCAGTGACAAAAGTATTCTATTTAATTCTTATATCTCTAAAGACATGTCAGTTTTAATTAAACCATCAAACTTAACCTAGCTTCAACACTGACTATTTTCTCAGGTCACATAAACCTGAAATTCATTTGGCTTATTCTATTTCTAATCATTTAATTTATACAAGTGCTTGATTTTCTTTAAACCAATTAAATAGAGCTCTTTTACAAATTAAATTTGGAATACCATCTTGAGGTAGAAATATTGCATATCTGCAACACACAAACACAGGAAAATAGAGACTTCATAGCTACCATTCTAAAAAAAAATTAACCATGAGCCCTGACCGGTTTGGCTCAATGGATAGAGCATCAGCCTGTGGACTCAAGGGTCCTGGGTTCGATTCCGGTCAAGGGCATGTACCTTGGTTGCAGGCACATACCCAATGGGGAGTGTGCAGGAGGCAGCTGATCGATGTTTCTAACTCTCTATCCCTCTCCCTTCCTCTCTGTGAGAAATCAATAAAATATATTTTAAAAAAATTAACCATGAGACAGGTATGATAACATAAAACTCACTAGTTTATTAAAGTAGGATCTGTTCAAATGACCTTTCACTCTTTTGTTGTCCTTCTAAGAATTACCTGCCTGAATTTTCTATTTGAAAGAGTTCACCTTGATCAATTAACATTTGCAATTCGAAGTAATAAGAAAAGATTGTAAGTTCCTTCAAGGATTTTGGTTTTCTAAGGCTAATATTAATAAACCTTTTGAGATGAATAGGGGAGGTTTAATAGAAAGAATTGGCAGATTTTGAATTGTTTCTGGAGCCACAAGTCTAGTTCCATAAAGACTAATTTGTAAAACAAAAATAGCTGTTTTAAACTCCTCAAAAAATTGGGTTTTTGCCTAAATAATATCAAAGGATTAACACACTCATCCACCTATGTTGGAATGTATTTGTTTCCCTCTGCATACCTTTAATTTAGGGGAATGCCTAAAAAAAATCCTTTTAAGCTTGGAATATCAGCTTCCAAATTGGCCAAGTTTCTGATCATAGAATTATTAAATCTTTTAAAATAACCAATCAGGTTCCATTCAGGACTAACAGCAAATATTTCTGGAAGTATTAAATAATCCCATGGATTTAAAAAGCATCTTCAAAGAGCATGCAAAAGATATTATTTTCACAAGATCTAAAGTCACTTTCAAGGATAGTAAAAAGAAATGACCAACAACCTGCATGCTTTAAGCAGGCAGAAAGCCCAGCAAAGTTTTTAAGAAGTAATCCACACTAATAAAAGACAAACATGCAAATTGACCGTACCTTTGCTACACCTTAAGCCCCAGCCAATCAGAGTGACTATATGCAAATTAACCCAACCAAGATGGCGGCCGGCAGCCACAGAGCTGGAGCGAGCAGGAGGCTTGGTTGCCCCTGGCGATAGAGGAAGCCAAGCTTCCCTCCTGCCCATCCTGGCTGGCTCTGAGCTCCTCTCAAGGCTACAAAGTTTCAATTATAGAAGGTAAATAAATCCCAGAATAAAAAAAAAACAAAAAAAAGGAGAGGCTGGGAGCTTCTGTCGCTGGGGGGGCTTGGCCAGCCTGAAAACGGCCCTCAGCCCCTCACCCAGACAGGCCAGGCACCCCAGTGGGGACCCCCACCCTAAAGAGGGTGTGGCCAGCCTGCAAACAGCCATCAGCCCCTCACCCAGGCTGGCCAGGCACCCCAGCGGGACACCCACCATGATCCGGGACACCCTTCAGGGCAAACCAGCCAGCTCCACCCATGCACCAGGCCTCTATCCTATATAATAAAAGGGTAATATGCAAATTGACCCTAACAGCAGAAGGACTGGGAATGACTGGTCACTATGACACACACTGACCACCAGGGGCCAGACGCTCAATGCAGGAGCTGCCCCCAAGTGGTCTGTGGGCTCCCACAGGGGAAGCTCTGCTCAGCCACAAGCCAGGCTGATGGCTGCCAGTACAGTGGTGGTGGTGGGAGCCTCTCCTGCCTCCTCGGCAGCGCTAAGGATGTCTGACTGCCAGCTTAGGCCCAATCCCCTGGGGAGCGTGCCTAAGCTAGCAGGTGGTCATCCCCCGAGGGGTCCCAGACTGGGCACAGGCTGGGCTTAGGGACCCCCCTCTCCCCCCGTGCACCAGGCCTCTAGTCCTATATAATAAGAGAGAAACATGCAAATTAACCATCCCTCTGCTATGCTCAAGCCATGCCCACCAGCCATGCCCACCAGTCAATCCGAGTGACTAATCAAATTATCCGACAAAGATGGCAGTTAATTTGCATGTGCAGGTGTCAAGTGCCCCAGGAGGCAATGATGGCCGCAGCAGCTGTGGGCTCCTGGAACTTTTGCCCGTCAGGGAGGCACAGCCGCCGGCACCTAGCCATGCCTGCGGACTCCCAGGACTTTGCCCTCGGAGAGCGGGAGGTTTGAAGGACTTGGCAGAGCAGGAGACCGCTGGACATAAAGCAAAGGAAGAAAGAGGGCGGTTTGGAGGGCGCAGCTCCCTCTGTCACCCCAGACTCCTCATCACAGCTGTGGAAACTGACAGCAGGGAGGAGGAAGTCCCACCCCCACAGAATCAGCCAGAATCAACCATTGGTCAGCTACCTCTCAGGGGCCTGATAGACAGGACTCTCATTCACCTGCATCTCAGACCATGACAGTAGAGAGGTGGGACTATGTCTAAAGAACAACTGTTGATACAACATAGCTCTGCAGCCGAAAGATGCTGGCATTATTGACAGAAAGTGTCTGCAGAGCGGTGTGCGTCTGATTTTGAAAGAAGGCAGTGGTGACAACAGAATATGTCGAGAGAACAGTCATCAACAAGTACTACCAATACTGGTAGGAACTGCCTTCTCAGCGAAAATGGAGTACATGAGGATGCAATTCTTGAACATAGTTGTGGTGGAATGACTGTTCGATGTGAATTTTGCCTATCACTAAATTTCTCTGATGAAAAACCATCCGATGGGAAATTTACTCGATGTTGTAGCAAAGGGAAAGTTTGTCCAGATGATATACATTTTCCAGATTACCTGGCATATTTAAAAAGATTAATGACAAACGAAGATTCTGACAGTAAAAATTTCATAGAAAATATATGTTCCATAAATAGTTCTTTTGCTTTTGCTTCCATGGGTGCAAATATTGCATCACCATCAGGGTATGGGCCATACTGTTTTAGAATACACGGACAAGTTTATCACCGCACTGGAACTTTACATCCTTCGGATGGTGTTTCTCGGACGTTTGCTCAACTCTATATTTGGATACAGCTGAAGCTACAAGTAAAAGATTAGCAATGCCAGAAAACCAGGGCTGCTCAGAAAGACTCATGATCAACATCAACAACATCATGCATGAAATAAATGAATTAACAAACTCGTACAAGATGCTACATGTGGTAGAAAAGGAAGCCCAATCTGAAGCAGCAGCAAAAGGTATTGCTCCCACAAAGGTAACAATGGTGATTAAATATGATTGTAACAGTGACCCAGGTAGATATAATTCTCCCCATGTAACCGAGGTTGCTGTCATATTCAGAAACGAAGATGGAGAACCTCCTTTTGAAAGGGACTTGCTCATTCATTGTAAACCAGATCCCAATAATCCAAGTGCCACTAAAATGAAACAAATCAATATCCTGTTTCCTACATTAGATGTGATGACATATCCTATTCTTTTTCCACATGGTGAACAAGACTGGGGAACAGATATTGCATTAAGACTCAGAGATGACAGTGTAGTCGACAATAATACTAGACAAAATGTAAGGACACAAGTCACAAACACAGTATTATGGATTTCATCTCTCTGTGTGGGATACATTCAATCTTATTTTAAATGCAGGAAAATTAACTCAACAGTTTATTGTGGATTCATATTAAAAAATGGAGGCCAATCGGATAAATTTCATCAAAACAAACCAATCTAAGTTGAGAGTTGAAAAATATAGTGGTTTGATGGATTATCTCAACTATAGATCTGAAAAGGAGAATGTGCCGATTGGTAAGATGATAATACTTCCATCATCTTCTGAGAGTAGTCCCAGAAATATGCAGCAGCGATATCATGATGCTATGGCAATTGTAACGAGGTATGGCAAGCCCGATTTATTCATAACCATGACGTGCAACCCCTTCCTCTCTGTAAAAAAATAAATAAAAATATATTTTAAAAAATTTTTTGGACAACTACTTCAAAAATACAACTAAAAGACAAAACAGACATCATCCAGAACCACAGGAAGGCTGGCTGAGTGGAAATTCTACAACTAGAAGGAAAGAGAAAAGCACTGAGACTCAGAGGAGGTGCGGAAGTAAAGTGCAGAGGTATGAAGGTGTGCGTGAAAAGGGCTGGCAACTGAGAACAAGGTTGTCTTTTTCATTCGGGAGGGAGTCTCAAGCTCCCGACGGCTCTGAACTCCAGTTCCAGGCGAGTCCCTGGGGACCCAGACTGATACAGGGAGAAATTGGACTGTCTGGTAGCGGGCAGAACTTGAGGGCGGCTTTCTCTCAGAGGTGCTTGCAGCGATTACCGGGACACTGAGACATGGGGCCTCTTAGGGTAGGACTGAGGATCAGCCATAGCTTTTTGCTCCACCCTGTTGATTCCCTGAGACCCCACCCCACCCAAGCTGTGTGCAGAGGCTTTTGCATATGAAAGGCCTGGCCCTTTGCAATCTGAAAATTACCTAACAAACTGCAGCTGGGTCAGAGAGCCTAAGAACTTCCAAAAGAAGGCCCAAGGCCCCACAGCTGCTTGCATTGCCTCATAGCTGGGCCTCATTTAGGCACCTCCAAACCCCAAACAAATAAGAGGAATCTGCAGATTTTGCCATAGCTCCTGCTGGGTAGCTTCAGGCAGAGGCTAAATTAGCACCTCCTTAGAGATCCAAGAGCCAGTGTACCCGGTGGTCAGAGTGGGACCATCCAGATTACAATGCCTCATCCATAAGGGACACACTCAGGGGGCAGACTCAGTGAGCACCAAAGCCTCATTGAAGCAAGTCTTGCCCCATAAGGGTGTCTCCAGCACAGAAGTTCTCCCACTGTAGACACAGCTGATTTTCACAGCCAATTGGCCTGGAGGTCAATTCCTCCCAGTGATACCTACAACAATCAAGGCTTAACTACAACAAGACTGTGCACAAAACCCACAAAGGGGTGCACCAAGAGTGTCCACCTCAGGTAACTGGGGAGGCTGAGCCACTGGGCCCTATAGGACACCTAGCACACAAAGCCACTCTATCAACACAGGGAAGCATAAAAAATGCAGAAACAAAGAAACAGGTCACAAATGACAGAAATGGAGGAAAGAAAACTACAGAATATAGAGTTCAAAACCACACTTATAAGGTTTTTCAAGAATTTTCTAGAAACCGCCAATAAACTTAGTGAGACCCTCAAGAAATCTAGTGAGACCCTCGAGGATATGAAAAAGGACCAACTAGAAATTAAGCATACAGTGACTGAAATAAAGAATGTTATACAGAGTTCCAACAGCAGACTAGAGGATCACAAGAATCAAGTCAAAGATTTGAAATACGAAGAAGCAAAAAACACCCAACCGGAAAAACAAAAAGAAAAAAGAATCCAAAAATATGAAGATAGTGTAAGAAGCCTCTGGGACAGCTTCAAGCGTACCAACATCCGAATTATAGGGGTGCCAGAAGAAGAGAGAGAGCAAGATATTGAAAACCTATTTGAAGAAATAATGACAGAAAACTTCCCCTACCTGGTGAAAGAAATAGACTTACAAGTCCAGGAAGCACAGAGAACCCCAAACAAAAGGAATCCAAAGAGGACCACACCAAGACACATCATAATTAAAATGCCAAGAGCAAAAGACAAAGAGAGAATCTTAAAAGCAGCAAGAGAAAAACAGTCCGTTACCTACAAGGGAGTACCCATACGACGGTCAGCTGATTTCTCAACAGAAACTTTGCAGGCCAGAAGGGAATGGCAAGAAATATTCAAAGTGATGAATAGCAAGAGCCTACAACCAAGATTACTTACCCAGCAAAGCTATCATTCAGAATTGAAGGTCAGATAAAGAGCTTCACAGATAAGAAAAAGCTAAAGGAGTTCATCACCACCAAACCAGTATTATATGAAATGCTGAAGAGTATCCTTTAAGAAGAGGAAGAAGAAGAAAAAGGTAAAGATAAAAATTATGAGCAACAAATACATATCTATCAACAAGTGAATCTAAAAATCAAGCAAATAAATAATCTGATGAACAGAATAAACTAGTGAATATAATAGAATCAGGGGCATAGAAAGGGAATGTACTGACTATTCTTGGGGGGGAAAGGGGTGTGGGGGGGTGTGGGAAGAGACTGGGCAAAAATCATACACCTATGGATGAGGACAGTGGGGGGGGGTGTAAGGGCAGAGGGTGGAGTAGGAACTGGGTGGAGGGGAGCTGTGGTGGGGAAAAGAGGAACAACTTTAATAATCTGAACAATAAAGATTTAATTTAAAAAATTAAAAATTAAAAACAAAATTTGGGGGGGAGGGGGAAATTGACAACAAAAAAACATTTTCTTACACTCATAATGGATCACTCTCCTTAAACCCTTCAATCAGAAGCCTATGTAACATTAAATTCTAAAATAGTCAGTTTCTGTGTTTTGAACAAGAAATTTCATAAAGACTTTGAGTTCTAGCCATAATGGAGTAATAGAAATGGATTAACCCCTCCATATCAGACATCTGAAAAAAATGGCTCTTAGACTCTAGACAACAGGCAGTGTAGACAGGGATACTTGAGAACAGGAAAATAAATAAGGTGAGCTCTATGATTATCACTGCTTCCGGCTGAGAGAGTTACCTACCTATAGCAAAAAAAGAGACCAAAACAGTCCAGCTGACGCAGTAAGATGAGGAAACAGAAATGGATTTTAAGGAAGCCATGGCAACTAGAACTTGTAGGATAAAATACCAGAGAAGAGAGATGTATTGATAAGGAGTCTTGGCCCTGACCAGTGTGGCTCAGTTGGCTGGGTGTCATCCCGTACACCAAAAGGTTGTGGTTCGATCCCCAGTCAGGGTGCGTAGGGGAGGCAACCGATCAATGTTTCTCTCTCTCTCCCCCGCCCCCCATCTCTCTATTCCTCTCTCTAAAATCAATGAAAATATATCCTCGGGTAAGGATTAAAAGAAGAAAACTACTTTAAAAAATATTAGCACATACAACTGAGCAATAAATAAAAAGAATTATACTATATGACCAAGTAAGGCTTACTCCAAGTATTCAAGGCTAGTTCAATATTCAAAAATGGGGTAAATAAGCAAAACCACAAATTCACAGCAAATTTTTTAAAAAGTATTTGACAAAATTCAATATTCATTCATGATAAATATTCTCTGAAAACCAGGAGAGAAGGGGAACTTCCTCAAGTTGATGAAGCATACCCATGAAGACCTTCTGCTAAGAACATCATCTGTGAAACACTGCATGCTTTCCCCCTAAGGCTGGACATGAGGCCAATATGTCTGCTTTGACCACTCCTAAGAAAGTTCAGCATAAAGAACAACATATAAAAATGTTCTATAAACAATCGATAGGAAACAGAATTTAAAATACAATTACCTAAAATAATGAAATACTGAGTTATAAACCTACCAAAACACGTATGTATCTTTTCTGCTGAAAACTGCACAATACTGATAAAAGAAATCAGAGGTCTCAATAAATGTATATACTATTTTTATGAATTGCAACACAGTGAACCTATTAACTCATAAAATTGATACCTATTCTGTGTAATGTAATTCCTACCAAAAACCAAGCAAGTTTATTTTTTAAATAATGTATTATTCCAAAATTTATATGTGAAGATTAAGTTAAGTAGCTAAAACAATATTTAAAAAGAAGTATAAGGTGGGAAGCATCACTCTGCCTGATTTAGAGACCCAGAGACAGACCTGTACAAGTAGAGCCAACTGATACTTTGCAAAGGTGAAAATGCAGTTCAATGGAAGAAAGATAATGATAACATGAGCAAATGGATAAAAAATAGGAGGAAAAAAAAGACCTCTATGTACACCTCACTCCCTATAAAAAAATTAACTTAAAATGCACCATACATTTAAATATAAACATAAAATAACAGAATTTTTAAAATCTGGAGATCCTGGCTGTAGGGACTCAATGGTTGAGCGCTGACCTATGAACCAGGAGGTCATGGTTCGATTCCCATCAGGGCACATGCCTGAGTTGAAGGCCCCATCTCCAGGAGGCAGCCGATCAATGATTCTCATTATTGATGTTTCTATCTCTCTCTCCCTCTCCCTTCCTCTCTGAAATCAATAAAAATATATTTTTTTTAAATTTGTAGAAAACTCTGGACCAAAAACTTGGTGAACTGTTCTTAGACACAACAACAACAAAAGCCCTAATAAATTGGACTTCATCCAACTTAAAAATTTAGGCTCTGCAAAAGACCTTATAAGGAGGATGAAAAAACAAGGTACAGACTGGTATTAAAAGGTACAAACCACATATTTGACAAAGAACTCATATCTACACCACATAAACTCAATGGTCAACCCTCCTCCTTCTCATCCCCCCTTTAAAAAAAAAACATACAGGAGAGTCTAGTACAAGATGGTGAGGACTAGGTCCCAGCCTTGCCCCACCCCCAACAATGACCTAACAAACACCTACCAATGAAAATAGATCTGGGACAGCTCTAGAGTGTAATTAAGATACTGCAGCAACCCAGTGGAACACAAAACCTGACAGCCACATAGAAAAGCACAGAAAGCATTTTGCATGTGTCACCCCATCTCCTAGCCTGGCACAGCTTGGTGCCAAGAGAAATTCCCTCAGCCATGACCTCCTCCCATGGGGGGAAGGGAGAGCAGGAGGACCCCTGCAGACTTTGCCACCACGTAGTCCTTGCGGTTGCAATAGACACTCACAACTTTCTCTAGTTTGGACATTCACAGTCTTTGCCTAGTTATCCCAGCTGCCTGGCGTCCACGCTGCTGTGACCCTGGAGCAGGAGATGCTACTGGGCTACCTTTTGGGCTGGAGCACCCCCACCTTCTCCCAACCGTCCTGGCAATGCTATGCACATGCTCAGGCCCTATAATCTAGCCCTGCCACTGTGCATGCCTACACTTTGGCACCCATGTGCCCCAGCAGGAGGAAAGGAGGAATGTAACAGCTTTTGCCACCAAGGACCCCAGCAGCCATTGCTGTCAAGCACCCCCCCGCCCCCTGTCTTTGCAAATTCAATCAAGAAGATACAATCTGTGAATTCGAAGACAGGTCATTTGAAGTTATTCAGTCAGAGGAGAAAAAAAGAATGAAAAGGAGTGAAGAATCCCTTTGCAATTTATGGGATACCAACAAAAGAGCCAATTTACATTTCTGGGAGTCTCAGAAGAGAGAGAGAAGTGCAGAAAGTTTATTTAAAGAAATTATGGCTAAAAAATTATCAAATATTGTGAGGAAAGTGGAAATCCAGATTCATGAACCCAATAAAAGATCAATCTGAAGAAGACTGCACTGTTTAATTAGGAGAGTTCTTCAAATCAAAATGAAAACACATAAAACATTCAAAAGTGTATGAATGTGTAACCAGACAGCCAAGAGGTCCAGGCTGCCTGTCACCACTGAGCCAATTAAACAGAGACAGGGTTGAATCATATATGAGCGTTTATTCCAATACTGCCAGCAGCATGGGAGAGCAGTAGGTCACCCACAAAAATCTGCTCTGACCCCCCTGCCAGTTGGCTGGTTATTGCACACGAGGAAGAAGACAGCTACGTGCAGCTGCGAGCTACAAGTGTAACAGGGAAGGGGAGGGGAGGGTCTGCAGTCTGGCCTTCAGGAGCTCAAAGTCTGATAACAAGGTGGCTAACCTTCTATGATGTTACAAACAGCTCAGCCCATTCCTGGGACCCGAGAATGGTCAGTGTTCCTGAGAAAACTCCCGGAGGGGGTCAGGGTCCAGGCATAGCAACTAAATCAAAGCATGTCCTGTCCTTGGTCTGTTCTCAAAATGTATTTCTTTTCTGAGTCACGGACCCATTGAGACGTCTTATCTTTTCACAGCCTTGCTTCATCCTCCAATGTCCCAGGGTCTGAAAGAAAACTTCTCATCTATAGTTAGTAGGTGAATAATTATTAGACAACTGTGGCTCTGTTCTCATTATGTGTCCTTCCCCACTCTCAAAAGCATACATTTCACTAATAAGGTGAACAAACAGATAAATACAAAATAATGTTACACTGTAGTGGTGGTACATAAATTACTTTTAATTCCAATATAAAAATTAAAAAAATTGTTAAGAGATATATAATATAAAAAGAATCAAACTGATTATAAGAACATAAAGTGTAGGGGGAAGATTAAAAGTGTAGTTTTTGTGTGCAACTGAGGTTAAGCTGTTATCAACTTAAAACAGATGGTTATAACTGTAAGATATTTTGTGCAATAATCAAGATAATTTCAAACAAAAAAACCCTATAATAAAAACACAAAAGATAAAGTGAAAAGAATAAAAGTAAAGTACTAAAAAACATAAAGGAAGACGGAAAGAAATGACAAAACAATTGCAAACCAGACAGAAAAAAGTTAACAACATGGCATTAGTAAGTTCTCACCTATCATTAATTACTTTAAATGTAACTAGATTAAACTCTCAGATCAAAAGGCATAAAATACCTGAATGGATAAGAAAACAAAATCCAGAGATTGCTATCTACAAGAAGCTCATTTTGGAATTAAGGACACACATAGGCTGAAAGCGAAGGTATGGAAAAAGATATTCCATGCAAATAGTAACCAAAAGAAAGCCAAGGTGACTATACTTGTATAAGACAAAATAGACATTAAGAACTGTCTCTAGAGATAGTCATTTATAATGATTAAAGGGTCTATTCCACAGGAAGATATAGCAATTATAAATATATACACACCCAACACGAGAGCATATGTATATACCTCATATTGACAGATCTGAAGAGAGAAATCGAAAAATTAATAGTGTTAAAAAGACCGTACTACCCAAAATGTTCTACAAATTCAATACAATCACTATAAAAATCCTAATAGAATTCTTTACAGAAATAGAAAAAAACTATCTTAAAAATCCATTGGAACCACAAAAGACTTAGATAGCCAAAGCAATCTTGAGAAAGAACAATGCTAGAGGCATCACACTTCCTAACTGCAAAATATATTACAAAATTATAGTAAATAGAGACACACAGACCAATGGAACAGTACAGAGAACCCAGAAATATACCCACAACTATTGATAACTGGTCTTCAACAAGGTGCCAAGAACACACAATGGGAAAAGAAGGGTCTCTTCAATAAATGGTGGAAGCCTGGCTGGTGTGGTTCAGTGATTGAGCACCAACCTATGAACTAAGAGGTCACAGTTTGATTCCAAGTCAGGGCACAGGTCCAGGTTGCGAGTTCGCTCCCCCGTAGGGGGTGTGCAGGAGGCTCTCTCTCCCTCTCCCTTCCTCTCTGAAATCAATAAAAATATATTTTTTTAAATGGTGCGAGAAAACTGGATATCCACATGCAGAGTAATGAATCTGGATTCTTATTCACACTAATACAAAAATCAACTCAAGGTGGGTTAGAGACTTAAGACCTGAAATTATAAAACATTCAAAAGATAACAAGTGTTGGCAAGGATGTGGAGAAGATGGAACCCCTGTACACTGTTGGTGGGGATGCTAAATTGGTTCAGTCATTATGGAAAACAGTGTGAAAGTTCCTCAAAAAAACAAAAATGAAACTACTTAAAGATCCAGCAATCCCACTTCTATGTATATACCAAAGGCAATGAAATCGGGATCTCAAAAAGATATGTACACACCCATTTTCATTGCAGCATTATTCACAATAGTCAAGACATGGAAACAGTCTGTCCACCAACAGATGGATGATTAAAGAAGACATAGTATATCCGATGGAATATTATTCATCCAGAAAGAGGAAGGAAATTCTGACATTTGCCCCAACATGGACAAAACAGGAGGACATTTACTAAGTGAAATAAGCCAAACACAGAAAGACAAATGTTGCATAACCTCATTGGAATAAAAAACAGTTAAATTCATAGAAAGTGAGTGTTGGTTTCCACAGGTTAGGGAAATGGAGAATGGGGAGACGTTGTAGAGGGGAACAAACTTCAGTTATGCAAAATAAATAAACTAGGGAGTTGTAATGTGCAGCAATGTGACTACAGTTAACAATACTGTATTATACACAGGCAGACCTCAGAGATAATGTAGGCTTGGTTCCAGAATACCACTAATAAAGTATCACAATATAGGGACTTGTACTCTTTTGCTGGCAGAGGGCCTTGCCTTCAATTTGTAACACACACAACATCTGCGAAGCACGATAAAATCAGGTGTGTCTGTACTTGAACTATGGCAAGAGGGTAAGTGTTCTCAAACCATTCCCCAACAGGTGACTATAACTATGTCAGGTCATGGGTATGTAAATTAGCTTGATCGTGGCAGTTATTTCACAATGTCTATGTACATCACAATATCAAGTCTTAAGACTTAAATATACACGATTTTTATTTGAAATTATACCTCAGTAAAAATGGGGGGAATGTACAACACCATAAACAGACATTTACTATATATGGCATATAAACACATGAAAAGGTATTTAACATCACTATCCATTAAGGAAATACAAATTACAACCATGATGAATTATCATGATACACTTATTATAACCACTAATACAAAAAATAGTGATAATACCAAGTATGAGGAAGGACAGAAAGTCACTGAAGTTCTTAAACACTGCTGGTAGCAATGCAAAATGGTACAGCTGCTCTGGAAAATAGTTTGGCAGTTTCTTAGAGAACAAAACATACACCATATTTTTCTGTGTATAAGACTTTTCCAATGCAAAATTAAGAAATCAATATTTTAAACATTTTGCTGGTTTTTCTCTTAAGGCCTTCTTTTTTGGCATCTTAAGGAGTTGTTCTTCCTGTTTTCTCCACTGTCTGATCCTACACTCAGTGGGAGGAGGTCCACATTGTCTCTCTGCAGCTCTATTTCCATGGTCTTTTGCACAGCTGATTGCATTCAGTTTGAATTTTGCAGAGTAAGACAATCACTTGCAGGTATTTATCTTTTTATTTTTTGACATCTTTATGGGCTCAGAATGCTCAGGTCCCTGTTGCATCTGCACACTCTCCACCTCCACCTCCAAGGCATCAGTGACGTCAGTAACAATAAGGCTCGTGATGGGAGGAAGCCTGTTTGACAAGGTGTGGGCAGCTACACACCCGCAGGGCTCCCTCCTCGGCTGACTTCCATGCATAAGACGCCCCTCGATTTTCAGTCTGATTTTAGAAAAAAATAGTGTCTTATATACGGAAAAATATGGTACTTACCAACAGGCACAATCACCCTCCTGGGTATTTATCTCAGAGAAATAATTATGTTCACACAAAAACCTGAACATGAGTCGTCATAGCAGCTTCATTTATTTATTATTATTTTATTTTGTTAATCCTCACCCTAGGATATTTTTTCCATTGATTTTTAGAGAAAGTGGAAGGGGAGGGACAGAGAGGGCAAGGGACAGGAAGAAAAAAAACATCTATGTGAGAGACTACACAATTGGCTGCCTCCTGCCTGCTCTCTGATGGAGCTGGGATCAAACCTGCAAGGGAATTGAACCCTCAGACCCTTCTGTGGGTGGGCTGACACTCTAACCACTGAGCAACACCAGTCAGGGCCATAGCAGCTTTATTTAAAACAGCCCAGCCCTGTCTGAGTAGCTCAGTTGACTTGAGCATCATCCTGACATGCCAAGGTTGAGGGTTTGATCCCCAGTCAGGGCACACACAAAAATCAACCAATGAACGCATAAAAAAGTGAAATAACAAATCAATGTTTCTCTCTCTTTCTCTCGCTCTCTCTCTTAAAAATCAATAAATAAAAATAAAACAGCTCCAAATTAGAAACAACTAAAATGTCTTAATACATGAATGGCTAAACAAACTATGATACCGTCAGACGTGGAATACCACTTTAGTAATAAAAGAAATAAACTATTGGTACACACTAAAACTTGGATGGATCTCAATTTCAACTGTATGATTCCATTTATATACTGTTCTTGAAATGGCAAAATTGTGGAGATGAAGGGTATATCAGTAGTTGACTGAGATTAGGAATGGTACAGAAGAAGGGCTTGGATATGATTATAAAGACGTGACACGAGAGGAATCTTTATGGTGGTGATAGAATAGTGCTGTATCTTATTTGAGGTGGTGGTTACATGAATCTCCACATGTGACAAAATGACATAGAGCTACTCACACACATTGCACCAACGTCAATTTACAAATAATGTTGAGACTATATCATAGTCGTGTAATAACTAAAATAAATAATGGGGAAATTTTGTGAAGAATACAATAGTGCTAATTCCTATGAATCTATAACTATGTCATATAAAACCTTTTTAAGTATATGCAAAACCTAAAAACAATCTGAAAACATTTTCTTCTTAAGTAAGCAAGCAAGAGCCCTGGCTGGTGTGACTCAGCAGGTAGATCACCGACCCTCGCACCAAAGGTCGAGGTTTGGCTTCCTGGTCAAGGGCATGTATCTGGGTTGCAGGTTAGATCCGTTGACCTGGTCAGGAATGTGGAGGCAACCAATCGATGTATTTGCTTCTCACATTAATGTTTCTCTCTCTCTCTCTCATACACTCTCTCCCTCCCTCCCTCCATTCCTCCTTCCCTCCCTCACCTTTCTCTCTCCTCCATCTCTTCCACTCTCTCTAAAAAGCAATGGAAAAAATATCCTTGGGTGAGGATTTAAAAAAAAAAAGCAAGCATCAGATGGAGAAAAAATTGCAAAACATATATTTGATAAACTCTTTCAGTTCAACAACCGAAAAAAAGCCCACTAATCCCCCCCCCCAAATAAGAAACTTAAAAAAAAATGGACAAAGATTTGATCATCTGATCAGATGCTTCATTAAAGGAGATTATGAATGGTTAAAAAGCACATGAAAAGAGGCTTAACATTGTTAGTCACCAGGGAAATGCAAATTACAACCCAGTAAGAGTTAACTAGACACCAACTACAACACTTAAAAATAATAAGACCAAACCAAATCTTGGTAACCAAAGAGCAATGAGAACTCTGGGACATTACTGAGGGGCAAGAGAAACAGTAGAGCCAACTTGGAAACATCTGGCGGTTTCTTATAAAATTACACATAAACTTACCATCAGACCCAGCAAACCCACTCTTAGGTATCTGGTTACCCTGACAACGGTCACCTACCAAGAGCTGACAGCAAACATCACAGCTCACAGTAAATATAAAACTATTTTCCCTCAAGATTGACTTGATCTATTTCTATTTCTTTTTCTTTTTTTTTAAATTTTTTAATTAAATCTTTATTGTTCAGATTACATTTGTTCCTCTTTCCCCCCCCCCATAACTCCCCTCCTCCCAGTTCCCGCCCCACCCTCCGCCCTCACTCCCCACCCACTGTCCTCATCCATAGGTGCACGATTTTTGTCCAGTCTCTTCCCGCATCTCCCATTCCCCTTCCCCCCCAAGAATAGTCTGTCCATTCCCTTTCTATGTCCCTGATTCATTATAATCACCAGTTCATTCTGTACATCAGTTATTTATTCACTTGATTCTTAGATTCACTTGTTGATAGATGCATGTTTGTTGTTCACAATTTGTATCTTTACCTTTTTCTTCTTCCTCTTCTTAAAGGATACCTTTCAGCATTTCCTATAATACTGGTTTAGTGGTGATGAACTCCTTTAGCTTTTCCTTATCTGTGAAGCTCTTTATCTGACCTTCAATTCTGAATGATAGCTTTGCTGAGTAAGTAATCTTGGTTGTAGGCTCTTGCTATTCATCACTTTGAATATTTCTTGCTGCTCCCTTCTGGCCTGCAAAGTTTCTGTTGAGAAATCAGCTGACCGTCGTATGGGTACTCCCTTGTAGGTAACGGACTGTTTTTCTCTTGCTGCTTTTAAGATTCTCTCTTTGTCTTTTGCTCTTGGCATTTTAATTATGATGTGTCTTGGTGTGGTCCTCTTTGGATTCCTTTTGTTTGGGGTTCTCTGCGCTTCTTGGACCTGTAAGTCCATTTCTTTCACCAGGTGGGGGAAGCTTTCTGCCATTATTTCTTCAAATAGGTTTTCAATATCTTGCTGTCTCTCATCTTCTGGCACCCCACTAATTCTGATATTAGTGCGCTTGAAGCTGTCCCAGAGGCTCCTTACACTATCTTCATATTTTCGGATTCTTTTTTCATTTTGCTTTTCCAGTTGGGTGTTTTTTGCTTCTTCGAATTTCAAATCTTTGGCTTGATTCTTGCGCTCCTCTGGTCTGCTATTGGGTATAATATTCTTTATTTCAGTCCGTGTATGCTTAATTTCTAGTTTCTTTATCGTAGCATCGAGGGTCTCATTAGTTTTTGTGAGGCTCTCCACAAGATTATTGCAAGCCCTCAAAATTGCTTTTTTTAGCTCCATATCCTCCATTTCTGTCATGTTTTTTTGTCTCCGCATTTTTTATGCTTTCTTGGTGCATCCCCTTGTGGTCTTTGTGCGCAGTCTTGTTCTAGTTAAGCCTTGATTTTTTTAGTTAATACTGAGGGATTTGACCACCAGGATGACTGGCTGTGAGAATCAGCTGTGTGGAAAACTTCTGTCCTCTGGGGAGGTGCTAATCTAGCCTTTGCCTGAGGCGAGCTGGCAAAAGGCTCTGCGCAGGGCTTGGGCGGGGCGGGATCAACAGGGCAGGTGGAGGGAGCAGTTATGGCTGCTCTCAGTCCCATTCCCAGAGGCTCTGCTTCTCAGAACCCCGGCAGCCGCTGCAAACCTCGGAGAGAAAGCTGCCCTCAGATTCCAACTGATGCCGGACAATCCCGCTTCTCCCGTCTGAGTCTGAGTCCCTAGAGACTCGCCCGGGTCTGTAGCCCAGAGTCTGAGACTCCCTCCCGACTGAAAACGACAACCGCGCCCTCAGCCACCAGCCCGTTTTGCGCACGCACCTCGGTACCTTTGTATTTTCCACACTGCGCTGCCTCTGAGCCTCGGTTTGCTGTTCTCTTTCCTTCTAGTTGAAGAGTCTCTCCTCAGCCAGCATTCCTGTGGTTCTGGGTGATGTCTGTTCCGTCTTTTAGTTGTATTTTTGAAGTGGTTGTTTGCGGCAGCAGTCTCCGGTGTTTACCTATGCCGCCATCTTGGTTCCTTGTTTTCTTTATTCTCAATTTCTATTTCTTTTTCCATGTAACGCAGAGCCCTCTAAGCCTCATAAACCCATTACAAGAGACAGTGGGGAATGGATAAGGAGCTCACCTGAGGTACATTCCTTTTCTGTGGCTCTTGGGAGAGTGTGGAGAACTGAGGTTCAGCTGAGGGACAGGAAGAAGGGGGGGTCACAGACCTGGCCTGCCTCCCAGCTCCTAGATGCACTCCCCAGGTCACACCCCGGCCGGTGCCTTACAGGAGGCAGCCTCATGAACACACACTTTCCTCCACTCATTACCAACAACGCACGTGTGCTTCTGACGAACAAAGAAATAAAAACTGAGGATTCAGTGAATGAAATTGCACCAAAGGAAGGCCACAGTGTTTTCATTCTGATTAATTTATCAGAAAAACACTCAGTGTGCATTTACTTTTTGCAGTAATATAATTTACACCGAGTTAAAAAGATGGGTGCTGTGAGGCAAGCTTTTTTATTTGTTGGTTTCAGCTTTGATGTGTCTCAAAAAGCCCTTTTGGTAGGATTTTCTGGAGAGAGAAGAACGATGTTTTCCTCCTGACTCACAAACTAAGTTTCCCTGGACCAGTCACTGAAGGTTTGAAGATGAATCTTCAAAAGAGTCAGAAATTGATGACTTTGGAAAACCCTCCGGTCCTCAGTCTGGGGTCCCGTGAGCTCAGGATGTCAGCCGTGTCCCGGGTGATGGACAGCGTGCCAGCAGCACAGCATCTGTAAAGGGGGGAGGATGTTTAGGGAAAGTGGACAACCTCCCAACCCCTGCCTGGTTACCCCTCCCCCCAGGCCTCACTCCAAAGCTCTCCAAGGACCTGCCCTCCCTGAGCCCCTGGCCCCTGGGTCACCCAGCTCACCTGGCTCCACCCGCCCACACCGGCCACAGAGTGTTGGCTTCTGGAGGTGGTGTCAGCACCAGGACTGGCCCATCCTGGCCAGAGCATCAAGAGCTGCTTCTGACCTTGCACATGCACAGTCTGCTCCTCTGGGCCCCTCTGCCTCTGCTCTGAAGCCGCCCAGAGGCCTGTGGTCAGAGGGGGCTCCTTCCAGGGCAGACTGCCCACAGAGCCCTGCTTCCTATAGGCGTTTCTTGTTTCCAGGGACTGAAACACAACCTGAGAAAGATGCATCTGAGGGGCAAAGCCCTGCCTCTTAGAATTCATTGTATGTCAGACCTAAGAGCCTGATCGAGCAGAAGGGCCAGAAACCTCCGCCTGCCCCTGGGATCGGAAGAGACACTGGAAACCCAGAGTCCATTTCACACGTGGTACAGCCCACCTGTGCGCTTTCCCTTCTGCCCCTGGTCCTCAGGCAGGTCGCTGTGCCTGCCTGTGAGGGCTGCGGGCTGGCGTGGGCAGGTGTGACGTCTACACGAAGCCTGAGGTTCCAGCACGGGCGCACCTTGCTTCACTGCGCGTCACCGGTGGGGCGTGTTTTACACATCGAAGGCGAGAGGCTCCCCCAGCACAGAGATGCCCCCTCGCTGTGCTGTGGCAAAGCCTGTCTGTGCAGCCCCAGCCCTCCCCTCAGTGCGCAGGCGCGGGCCCAGTGCTCCCCCAGCCTGAGCTCGGGGTCCGCTGCTGGGGCTGCGAGGGGGCAGGAGGCCACACAACGAAAAGGACGGAAGGGAACTGGGCAGCGTGTCCTCTAAGAGAACAGCCACCACGTGGGGCTTCCTCCCTGGCACCTGCTGTGTATTTCACCAGTGATGACCTGGATCTGGGTGTCAAAACAACCACGAAGGAGGCATTAACACCGTCATTTTCAGATACGAAACTGACTCTCATGCAGGTCCCTCTGTCCCCCTGCACAGGGGCAGCGCTGGACTTTCCTGGTCTTTCCTGCGGGAGCTGGGCTCTCGCTGCCGACCCGCCGAGCTTGCTGCCCGCTCACCATCCACGTTGTACACGCGCGTCCCCCACGGCCGGCACGGGCTGCTCTCGGTCCCTGCACCTGGGCCGCACTCAGCACCAGCTCCGGACGGGCTCAGCTCTGGACTGGGCTCAGCCCCCCCCGCGCCCGGGGTCCGAGGGACCCAGCTTGCCCCAAGGGCTGTCAGGCCTGACCCTTGGCGCTGAGGGCGTGGGGAGGGGTCCCAAGCGCCTCCAGCTCCCAATCCTTGTCTCGGGTGCACACCTCCCAGCGGTCACCCGGGTGCAGGCCCTTCATGTCCCCAGTAGACCCCGAGGTCCCTAAACGCTCCCCCGGCTGCACTTGCACAGAGAGAGCCCAGGATCCCCTCCCAGGGTGCTGGCGGGAGCAAGGAGCTTCAGGACTACACTTCCCACAGGCCTCCACGGCCCTCTGACGTCACTCCTGCCCCGCCTTTAGGCAGTGGAAAGCTGGAGAACCAATTTCTTAAGTGTCCCGCCCAGGTTCTATCAGAGCCCGAGGAGGTTAAGGGTGTTTTAATGTCTGTTCTTATTTATCTGTTACTCAGATAACCTCCTTTTTGACTGGACTCAGGGGTGGAAGCTCTGAGAGGGGACGGCCTGCTCATGCTTCTCAGAAAAGAGACAGGTTTGCGCCCATCATCTGCTCAATGAGTTTCCGATGCTACTGGCTGGGCAGGGGGTGGTCAGCTCCATCCTGAAGCAGCCACTGCCTCCCAGTAGCCAGGAAACAGCAAGAGGTCAAGGTGTGAATTCGGACTCTACTGGCAAATGCCAGGGGTGGTGCTCTATTGGCTCCCGAGGGAAATAACCGCGTTTTCCCACAATTCATTTGGGGAAATTTTAATTTGGATTGGATATTGAAAATATTAAGGAAAATTATCGTTACTTAAGTATGAAAAATTCTGAAGTGTATTAGAAATTTTATCTATTTATATGAGGGTTTTGCAAGGAAAAAATGACATCACGTCTTTAAGGTGCTCAGCATTCGCACTTGGCACATTCCATTAAATCAGTGCTGACTATTGGTTACATTTGTTTAGAAACACAGCCATGGCGCTAGGACTTGAGAATTCCCTACAGAAGTGAAAGTGAACGCAGCTTCCCCAGTGACCTCCGAGGTCACATCCTGCTGCTTTCTGTTCCTAGTCCCCAGGAGATCTGCCTTTGCCTATTGGGGGTGTGTGTGTGTGTGTGCGCGCGTGTGTGTGTGTCCTCCCACACCGCGCCCCCATCCCAGACAGAGGAGGTGGGAGGAGGGGAGGAATGATCATGGAGGGAGGGAGGTTGTGGTTATGAAACCAGTTGTGTCGAGGGGGCGGGGGGGGCTGTATTATCTGAACCTGTTCCCTCATGTTACACCCAAGAATTGCTACAAAGAAGAGAGGATGTGGTGTCCCTCCATCACCTAAGGAATATGAAGTTCAGATCCTGCTGGAGGGCTAGGCCATTTCTGGGATTAGCCGTGTGTTTAAGAGAATAGCATGTCTTTGGAACTGGTTTTTTATTTTTTGAGAACACAGGGAGGGATTCAAGTTCTATGGGATGCTGCAGTTTTTCTTGGGTTTCGAAAGAATAAATTCTATGGGCTTTGGCTTGGGTTGGGGCTAATGATGTCTCTTTTGAAACAAAGACTGTGGAAATAACCAATAACTAGAAAGAGCTCATACAGCCTTTCACTAAAATGCTGATCACTGAGGTTGGCCCTGACCATCGGCACAGTCATTGCTGTGTGCAGCCCTTCTCTCCCTGCCCCTCTCCTCCCTAAAGCCTTCTTAGCTGCAATCCTTGCCCTTTGCTTTGTTCTTTTGGTCTGTGGTGTTCTGAGTTGCCCTATGAATTTCCATCTTGGGTAGCAAGTACCTGTGTGCCTCCAGGTTTGGACAAACCTTCCCCCTCTATATGGAAAGTCTGATTTAGAGGTTGCAGTCTGATAGAACCAAAAGTATTCCACACCAATTTGGCTAAAAGCTAGCAGTAGTTGGTAGAGCATTTCTGGAAGGTGTGACATCAATACTTGTTAATCCTCACTGGAGGATATTTTTCCATTGATTTTTTAGAGAGACTGAGGGGGTGGGGAGAGGGAGAAGATTGTGAGAAAGAGAGAGAGAGGGGAACATTGATGTGAGAGAGACACATGGATTCATTGCCTCCCGCACAGGCCCCCAGTGGAGCCAGGGACTGAACCTGCAACCCAGGTACGTGCTCTTGACCGGGAATCGAACCCAATCCCGGGGACAAGCTCTAACCATGGAGCTATACCTGCCAAGGAAGTTCATATATTTTGATGCCAACCTTAAACATAAAAAACTAAGGTTTAGCATCCAAATGATCCAGAAAATTATCATCTGAGAGAGATGACATCTGACTAGCAAATGTACTGAGCCATAAGAAGAGGGGTCTAGTACTGTATGATATTTATGCATTAAAAATCTCTATAAAATTTATAGTGAGCCTCTTGTGAACATTTCATGATTGAATAAATGAGTGGAATTTTGCAACCTGGAATAGCACTTAGAAAGCTGGTTGAGACAGGTCCAGGTTTAATAGAATAGGACAGCGATTTCCAACCTTTTTCATCTCACACCGCACATAAATTAATACGAAAATTCTGTGGCACAACAAAATATATATATTTTTTGCAGATCAGACAAAAAATAGGTATGATTTTGATTCATTCACACCAGATGGCTATTGAGTTGGCTGCTGTCATTGTATTTATTTGACAATCTAAGGGAAAAGAGGTCAGTGCCCTGACTAAATAGTCAGGTGCTGGGTGTTTTAGGAATTCTTGGGCACCACCAGGGTGCCTGCTGTGGACACTGGTTGACAACCTCTGTAATCGGAGGTGTGCTATGGAAGGGAACCCCGGGAAAGGGAACAGCATGTTTGGGGTAACAAAGTGGTCAGAGGTGGTGAGGCTGGGGTCCCAGGTGAGTCAGGGGGTGGTTTATGGCTGCACTTCTCAAGCTTTTCACACCTTGTGGTGATGGAACAAGTTTGTTTGGTTTTGTTCTCTTAAATTTCTAATCTGCAGAGAACAGTCCTAACATATATAAAAAGGCAGGGGCCGTCACAACCAAAACAACCGGATGGATGACCGAACAGCAGGCTGTGTGGGGCGACCAGGCCAGCAGGCGGGTCAGTGAGGGACGACCACATGACCAAACAGCAGGCTGCGTGGGGCAACCAGGCCGGCAGGGGGGTCAGTGAGGGACGACCATATGACCGAACAGCAGGCTGCGTGGGGCGACCAGGCCGGCAGGGGGGGGTCAGTGAGGGACGACCATATGACCGAACAGCAGGCTGCATGGGGGGACCAGGCCGGCAGGGGGGTCAGTGAGGGACGACCATATGACCGAACAGCAGGCTGCGTGGGGAGACCAGGCCAGCAGGGCGGTCAGTGAGGGACGACCATATGACTGAACAGCAGGTTGCTTGGGGTGACCAGGCCAGCAGTGGGGTCAGTGAGGGACGACCATATGACTGAACAGCAGGTTGCTTGGGGTGACCAGGCCAGCAGGGGGTTCAGTGAGGGACGACCATATGACTGAACAGCAGGTTGCTTGGGGGTGACCAGGCCAGCAGGGGGTTCAGTGAGGGACGACCATATGACTGAACAGCAGGCTGCGTGGGGCGACCAGGCCGGCAGGGGGGTCAGTGAGGGACGACCAAATGACTGAACAGCAAGCTGCGTGGGCAGCCCAAGCCAGAGGGGGGCAGTTCTTGTGATCAGGCCGACAGAGGGAAAGTTGGTGGCTACCCGGCCACTGGGGAGGGGCAGCCGTTAGGGGCAACCAGACCAGCAGAGGGGGCAGTAAGGAGCGACTAAGCTGGTGACAGAGGGGAGGGGGGTTGGTGGCAACCTGGTTTGTGGTGGGTGGGTCGACCATGCCGGGCCATGGGGGCAGTTAGGGGCAATCAGGCAGGCAGGCAGGTGAGCAGTTAGGAGCCAGTGGTCCCAGATTGTGAGAGGAATGTCTGACTGCCAGTATCAGCCCGAGGATCGGCCTAAACCGGCAGTGGGACATCCCCCAAGGGTCCTGGATTGGAGAGGGTGCTGGCTGGACTGAGGGGACGTGTCCCCCCCTCCCTCCGTGCATGAATTTTGTACACTGGGCCTCTAGTCTATACTTATGAAAGGCTAATATGCTAAGTGTCCCTCCTGCCATCTGACCACTCGTTATATGCTCACTGACCACCAGGAGACAGACACACAATGCAGGAGCTGCCATGATGTGCACTGGTCAGCACCACGGACCCGGCACTGACAAACCAACACTTGGCTTCCCCCAAGTGGGACACAGGCCTCCATCACACCAGAGGGAACAGGGCCCCAGAGGGAAGAATGGGTGACTGAACCAGGGAACGCCTTGAGGATGTCTTTTGAAGGCAGCATTGACTGTAATAGGGCTCTTGACCACTGTTGGTCTGGCTGAAGGACAACTAATTCAATCCAGGAGGGATGAAAATATTTGTGTGTATTCAGCAAAAAATGTTCTTAATATCTCTTACTTCTGCCTTTCAGGAGGAACCTATGTATATCAGGCCTTTATATGGTGCCTAGTAGGAGTTGGGACACGTATTGCTAATATATGGATTATAGAAAAAAATGACGGATAAGTTGTTCTTTGTGCAATGTGTCAATCATCAAGTGTGAAAAGTGAGAGATTGCTCCTTTCTGCTTTTGAAACAGCTGGTTTTTGTAATATTGTAACAACTCATATGCATCCAAATCTGGAAGGACGTTTTTACAAATAGCTTGCTTACCAAGGCGACTAACATTCCCGACTCTATCAATAATTGCTTTGTAATCCAAATTTTCTTCAATTCCAACCTGTTAAAGAAGAATGACATTTTAAAAATTGGATAAAATACTCAATAAAGTGTTTAATGAAATGTAAAGATTAGGGATTTCCACTTTAATCATTCAAAAGTAATGCCTCCAAATGATCACTTATTAAATTTCCCACCGAGAAAAGAACATTTTAATGTCACGATTCACAGTCACTGCTGTGTCGTTATGACACTCGACAGATGCAGTGGGCAGATGGGTGCACGCAGAAGGGCCAGCAAACAAATGCAAGAGTCCCTTCCTGCTACCCAGCCAAGGGCTTGTTCTCTTTGAAAACGACCACCAGTGACCACTCTACTTGTGAGCTCTTCTATTTGTTCCAAAGCTTGTTTTGATATTTCACAGCAATACTTCGTGTGATTAAAGAAGAATTAAGTTGGTGTTTAATCTGTTTGTAATGATTACCTCAAGTGGAATGGGTAAAGCTGTCATCTTCCTTTTCCTTTAACTGCTTCCTTAAACTTTGAACATTGGTCCACACAAATGCAGTAGATTTGCATCTATCAATGTAACAATGTTGGTTTTATTACATACAAAGGTTGTGCAAAAGTTGGCAAAGACAGTAAAGTAATTTACCAGTTCGATCAATTCTATCTGAAGAATTCTTCAAATTGTATAATTCTATATACTGCACATTTTAAGAATATTTTATCAATTACATGTATACACAACTGCATTTACTATCATTTATCATCCTGCAATGAGGAAGGAAACACGTTAGACACACCTAGAACAGAAATGACCACTTTGAGATTACCAGGTGACACTGAAGTCATTATAATTTACTAAAGCTATTATCAAATGTAATAAATGATCAAATGTTATTTCAACTATTTTTCTGGTATTTCAAATATAGTTTCATTCTATTTGACTTGACATGCCTCTCTCTGAGATACTGTTTTTGGACATTGTCTTGAACTCTATTAATAGTGAAACTTTCAAGGACTTTGCTTCTGTCTAAAAGATATCAAGACTTTTCAGTTCCTTATGTTGTCTCCTCTCTAGCTTGTTCATTTCTACTTTGCTCTGTGTATTTGTCCATAATGGCTTTAATTCTCACTTATAATGGGTGCTCCTCACATGGTGCTTGGAAATGAAGTGGCTCAGCTAGTTTGGGAGTAACTAGTATAATCAAGGGAAGAGCAGACAGCCTCTGAGAAGACTGTGCAGTCAGGGCTGTGATCCGAGGAACAGCGGGTGTGAAGCAGAGGATGGCATCAGTGGCTCCTGCCTTGGGTGAGCAGCAAAGCCTCTCCAAGAAGATGTCTACGCTGAGCCCCAAAGGATGAGCAGCTTAACGCTCACAGGTGAAAAGGAGAAGAGCCGAGTGTGTGTTCAAGTCAGAGGTCCGTCTTGGAAAGGCCAATGGGCAAGCAAATATGAGAAATGTAGGCAACGGGAAGGAGTGTGTGTTGTGATTTCAGCTGAGCATATGTGACAGCGAGGAGAGATGCAGCTGGAGAAGCAGGCAGGGACCACACCAGGAAAGTCAGGGAGGCAGCCCCTGCCTGCAGTTTGGTCTCCAGAGCAATGGCAAGTCTTGATGCATTTCAGCTAAAGGGTATAGAGAGGGAGGGACGGGGGACAAGGGGGTGACATGAAAGAGCTGAAGACTAGAGAGGAGGAGACCAGTTCAGAAACATTCAATAAGCCAAGTAAGACACAAAGGTGGTTTGAATTTCCCTCTGACCTCCCACACCATCTAGGGACAGCCCGGGGAAACATGAGTGTGGAAGGCGGAGGCCAGAAAAAAGGAGCAAGTGGATGAAGGGTGCCCCTCAGGCCCCTGCTCGCACAATGGCATGGAGAGAGTTTACACAGACAGACAACGGACAGACAATGGCACTGAGAGAAGACTGAGGGCCTTTTGAATAAGGAAATATACGAGGTTTAGTGCAGATTCTCTACCATTTATTTTGCTGGTTCAGGGCTTATGTTGTTGTCAGAGTTTTTCTTGATATTCATCTTTGTTCTAAATTAGTGATATTGTGAGAGAATTAAACTCTCAGAAGTGAGAATGTTATGTGCTTAATGAACTGATGTTTATTTCCTTGACAAACAAAACTTGATAAATGTGTTTTCATTAAGAATACGTAGTATATTTAAAAAAGAAATTATGTTATAAATATGAATGTGCTCACTCACATTAAAAAAATTTGAGTCCTTTAAGAGGACTCTTTTTTATTATCAATATCTATTTTGGATCATAAAAGAATAGTTTCATTATAGGTGATTTAGATAATATGTGAATTTTAAAGGGGAAAGTCTCCTGTATGCCATCACAAAGAGAGAAATCACAATGTTTTCTTGATTTCCCTCAATTATTTTTATTTTAGAAATAATTCATTCTCTCATTTAATCCGCATAATAACTGCATAAGCAGATGCTAATAATAATATGTCAATTTTACATGAAAAAATAAAAATTTAATTAGGTAAATTAAACAATTTGTATAATGCCATGTCTTTAACTCACAACTAAATGGCAGAGTCAGTACTCAAACCTGGTTCATTTGACTCAATTCTGTACTCTCAGCCTCTAATGAGTTTTATAAAGTTGAAATTATGATACCATGTATACTATTTCATACTTTTTAAACCATTCATATCTTTTTTTTTGCTCATTATTATTATTATTATTATTTTATTTATTATTTATTTATTATTTATTTATTTATTTATTTTACTTTTTTTTATTGCTTAAAGTATTACAAAGGGTATTACATATGTGTCCTTTTTTTCCCCCGCCCTTGACAATCCCCTGGCTTCCCCTACCCATTCATATCTTTAAAAAATTAAAAAGCATTAATGTCTAATGTTGAACCATTTTATGTAAATCATTCAAAAACATTATTTTTACAAGATATGTAATATTTCATAATGTATCTAATCATTTCCCTTTGTTTGAACTTAATATTAGTGTAAATGAATCTTTCCCCATATTTTGAGCAAGTCTTTAATTATGTTTTAGACTAAAATTGCTACAAATTAAAATGGTGGGAACTGAGAATGAAATATTTAAAGTTCTTGATAAAAACAACAAACTGTTTCCCAGAAAGTCTACCACTCATACTCTCTTCAGAAATGTTTGAAAGTGTTTATTTCATCCCACACTCATCATTTATTATATTTATTTTGAAGAGTTTGAAGTTGAAATTTTCTTCATTTTATTTTTTTATTTCTTGAATTCGCTAGTATATTGATAAAAATCCTGCCCCCCTTTTTTTCCTACGGGGATACGGAAAAAAATTCATTCATTCATTTTCTCATCAACGTTTCTTGATCATCTGTAGTGTGGCATTCTCAGTTACCAGTAAGTGGAAAATGAAATTTGGGTGCTACTGAGCTTAGTGACGTGAGAAAGGCAGATATTAAAAAGTAAACAAAATATAACTATATAAATTACAACACATTATAACAAATAGAATAAAATTATGTGCTAAATAAAAGCTCAGTGATATATAAAATGAAGTAGTAACCAGTGACTTATCTCAAGTGGAGTTTTGTCCTTCTAAACAAAGTTCTGATCCATCAGATGACAAGTTCATTTTCTCCTGGGACAGGTTTTCCTGTTGCTTTGAACTCCATTTCTGAAACTCCTGCACCGACACGATTGTCATTAGTGAAATTAATTTCCACTGAAAACACACGCAGGCAATAAAATTGCATCTAGATTTCTAAAACTCAGAATTACAGATTCCAACTAAAGTTCCTTTTCTTAAAGGTACATTAAGAAAATCATTTATTGGATAAATTTTTAAAAATAAGTTGCCATTTAGGAAGCTGACATTGTGGCTGCACAATATACGTAATGTACCTGCCTGCCACAAATGTGAAGTGACCCAGAGACCTTAGATGCTGGGGCCATCACAGCAGAAGACAGCCGGCCAGCGCCCCTGCCCTGTCCTCTGGTCCCCCCAGAGCTCTGCTTCCCGAAGGCCTGTGATGCCAGTGAGGGGACAGTGTGAAGGAGAAGGACCCAGTGGAGAGAAGAAAAGCCTCCTCCTGGGAGTGCTCCCACCTCCTCACTCCCAGCTCATCTCTATCAGGCCTCTGCTCCCGCCCCCTCCTCATCCCTCCACCCTTCACCCCAGGCTCCATGAGCTCAGAACCTCTGCCCAGGCTGCAGCAAGGCAGGCGGACACCCATTCTGAGGGGCTTTAGCCCTCTCCTGTTTGAACCCTGAGAGACAACTTTCAGAATCTTAAATTCTCCTCATTTGAGTTCCGAGGCAGATTTATCTGTATTTCAAGAGTCATCTGGAGATTAATGATTCCCTTGAGAGCCTAATGCAAGATTTTAATCTCTCTCAATCAGACTTACATGGTTTTTGTTGCAAGAGGCAGAAACCACTGTGGGCATTAGAGGCTGAAACCAACATACTGGCCAGACAGCTAGAGGTAGAAACGTCCACTAATAATAAATATAATAATAACAACCTCAACAACACACTAATAATACGGTCAACATTTATCTGTCCCTTACAATGTGGCATGCATTATGCTAAGAGATTTACATGTAGGAAACATTCGGTCCTCTCACAGTCTAGGAAGGAGACGTCATGACACCTACTGTTCAGATGAGGAGACTGAGTCACAGAGAGTCACCTGTTCGAGGCCGCACTGCACTGCATCAGGCAGCAGTGAGCTCAGAGGTGAGCCTCTGCAGGCCAAGTGCTGACCTCCCTCCACTGAGAACTGCCCGGAGGACACGCCTCGCTGCCTGGTAACAGCCTACAAAGCCGGGACAGCAAATGTCAAGATTGAGACAATTTACTTGTATGAATCTAATGAAGACATTATAATGTAATAAATGTCCTAAGTTTTCATTCAACACATTTTTATTGGGTACTTAATATGTATCAGGCAGTGCTGTAGAAAAATTCCTACCCTAATGGGATTTAAACCTAAATTGCTACATTCAAATAACTGTATTACCCAATATGGAAAATAGAGAAATATTCACTAATAATGAACCACCTCAACACAACTACTATTATAATTTTGAATATGTTTTCTAATCTTTTCCCATGAGTATATTTGTTTTCACCTAACTTAGTGATATACATATAATTTCCTTTAAAATATATTAGAAAAACAAAGCTGTTCATTTTTAAACACTATTTTTATCATTTATTAGATTTTTTATGGTATTGTATTTTGCATGTTTTTTTAAACATAGTCTCAAGGCAAAACACTTGAAGAATGCTTTCTAAGGATTACATATACAGTTATTTTAAACTTTATATTCAAGGGCTAGTACTCTCTTTTCTTAAAATTTAATTATAGTCCATTGCTTTTTTTTATATCCAATTACTGAATACAGACAAGATCAAAGTATTATTCAAGAAAAGCAAATCCTGATTGAGTAAGTGATTAACAAGTGATGGAATGATTAGATTACATTAACTATGTATGACATTATATTTATCACATCTTCTAGTGGAGGTATCATTATTGTTATATCATTCGGGAACATGACCTTACAACTTTAATCATTTAATTTTTTGTACACATTTTTAAAATGTTGTCTAAACTTCCAATTTTCTATATTCTATTTGGTTTCCTTTGCATCGAGTTTCTGTCCAGTTGATAGTACAAATAAAAAACAAATGAAACTAATCAAACCACACTTTATGCCCAACAAACCTATCAAAGTCCCAAACCAAATGCACACACTTTACCTGTTTTCCAACCAGTGTCATGAATGAACGCGTTTTCAAAAGCTGATCCCAGCTCTGGGATGTAAGTTTCTTCTGATTCACATTTACTTGTGTGAGATGTTCATCAATGTTGATAGGTGATTGTTTGGGGACATTACAAGCTGTATATTTCTTTCTCCATTTTTTTTTATTTAGTGCCCCCCCCAAAAAAAAGGGAAAGAATAAGGAGTTAGTTTCATAAATTACCTCGCAAAAGCTTTATTTTATATTATAGTTAATCCATTACATTAAAATATTTTCAATATTAGGAAAAATGAAGACATCTTTGAACCAATTTATAGAACAGCTATGGATAGATTTGGGTTCTGGGTTTTACTATGAGACACTATAAAAAGAGGCCTATCCAACTGAAACCTAAATGCAGGTTCAGCCGCCTGCCCCAGTGACATCCAGACTCCTGAGACAAGTACTGGTGCAAAAGGAAAGAGGTTTATTCAGGTGCCATGAGTTGGGAAAATGGTGGACTTCTGTCTCAAAGACCATCCCCCTTCCTGCTCAAGGCTGGGGGTCTATAGGGATAGAGAGGGGAGGGCTTTTTTCTGTCCAGTTATCTTTCTAGCTTTTGGTGCCCTGGAGCCCTCTCCATTCATCTTTCTAGTCATCCTCCATGCTCAGCGTAAGAATCTCCACCTGCCATTTTGGCTGGTGGGGGAGACTCCCCCATGCTCCCTGGCTGTACAGTCACAGAGCAACCACATCAAGTGCAGAGGTCAGCACAGCTTTCCTTAGCCATCACACTCATCTAAAACAACAGAAATTCCATCTTAGCCCGCCCAGCTTCCAGATGGCAGGTGTGCAGGTGATAGTGCAGATTCCTTCAGACCTTCTCTCCTCCCTGCCATTAAAGGATGTGGTTTCATTTCCAGCTGATCAGAATCTTATTCATAAAAACATAATCACCAGCACATCCTTAAACTATTCCTTTCACCCCCCTCACCCACTTTATATGGTCATAAGACCTAATAGGTTTGATTGTTAAGAAAAGTAAAACAGGGCTTTCTATAAAGATTATGGCTTAGAGTGAAGTGAATGCCTGCTCACTTGTTCCACAGAATGAATAGTCCTCTAACCAACACTGCTCTGTGCAGATTTAATTGCACCCCTACCTGAAACCACAAACCATCTCTCATAACCTTATGTCACTGGACCTTATGTAGGTAGCACCCTGGTATCAAATATTTGGTAATCATATCAGAAAACCACATATGAAATGGATCAAGCAGCAGAAACCATGAAGATATCCGCCCACCCCATGACAAGCCATCCCTTCAAAAAAGGAAGAAAAGGGTTTAGGTAAATCTGTGATTCCTGTCATGACCTTTAAATTTGTGTGATTCCAAATGAGTCCGTTGTGATTGAAGAGTCAGGGTTCAGACTGAAGGCAATGCAGGCTGATGAACTGCAGGATGTTTCTGTAGTTTTTGCTGTTAAGTAACCTCACTGAAAGGCAGGAAACTACCTGTGGAACGATGAGAGAGAAGCAGAGAGAGTTGTCTTTACTTTGTGGCTGCAGGCTGGCTATCACCAATGATATAGCCAATACAGAACAAAAAAGCCCTGGCAGTGACTCCTTGGTCTGAGGACAGGAAACTGTCCTGGCAGAGCTCTGAAAGTGCCTTAGAGTCCCTGTGAACGCCCTGTGCTCATCACCTTTCCTCTTCTCCCATAACTGAGCAGCCAGGCTCCCACAGCAAGGAAGCAATGGCACAATAGGTCATGCGGGTTTCTGACAGGAACACCGCCATCGCGCATGCCGCCAGGATTCCTGCCCACACACTTGTTATTGATTTGGGGCCTGACTCTTGGCTCTGTTTCCTACTTTTGATAAAAGGACCAGACATTCAGAGGTGAAGCCTGAGACACAGGTATCACCCATATCTTCCTACTTGTGATGGGACTTGTGATACCATTTCTCCAGTATTGTTTCATTGTTTTGGTTAAAGAGCATGCTGCCTATAAGACCAAAGACTCTGGTTTAATGCCTGTACAGAACCGGCAGTTCCTCCTTTCTGTACAGACTTATGACGGGATTGTTTCTTAAATCAGATCTCCTCCGTGCGTGCTACTGCTCACATGCAAGGACTGAGAAAAATATATGGGCCCGGCCGGCGGCGTGGCTCAGTAGGTGAGCCAGGTGGTAACAGTTCAGTTCTTGGTCAGGGCACATGCCCAGGTTGGGGGCTCAATTCCTGGTGGGGGCGTGCAGGAGGCAGCCAATCAATGATTCTCTCTCATCATTGATGTTTCTACTTCTCTCTCCCTCTCCCTTCTTCTATGAAATCAATAAAAATTATATTTAAAAAAGAAAAAGCTCTGGGAAGATACCATAAATCTATTGCTTCAGCTGGGAAGTTTATACTTTGTATTATCTCTGATCCCATCAAAACTTGATTCCAATGGTTGCAGCTTTCATTTATCCAGGGGTGGGCAAACTTTTTGACTCGAGGGCCACAATGGGTACTTAAACTGGACTGGAGGGCCGGAACAAAAGCATGGATGGAGTGTTTGTGTGAACTAATATAAATTCAAAGTAAACATCATTACATAAAAGGGTACGGTCTTTTTTTTTTTTAGTTTTATTCATTTCAAAAGGGCCGGATCCGGCCCGCGGGCCGTAGTTTGCCCACAGCTGATTTATTCATTTGTTCATACATGCATCAACTGTTTAATGAAGTGCCTAATGTGAGACAGAAGATAAATCTGTTGCAAAAGATTCAAAGATGAATGAAACATCATCTATCATCAAAGACCTCATGTTCTAGTAAGAACCCAAGAGGTATCAACTGTGTATTATAATACAATCTGATAAGTATGAGGGCAGAGATGTGCATGGACTATTTTCAGGACATAAAAAAGCTGCACCTAGTCCAGATGGGACAAGAGACAAAGGAGACTTTTGAATGAAAAGATGCCTGAGAAAAGTCTTAAATGATGGGCAAGGATTATCAAATTGAAGGTGGGGAAGGAAGTCGGGGCAGAGGTATCTAGAAGGAGAGAACAGCATGAGCACAGAATGGCGATTTGGAAACACAGCCGGAAGTTCTATGTCAGTAGTTCTCAACCTTGGCTGCACATTAGAATAACCTGGGAATCTTTTTAATATTCTGATTTCTGGGCCTCATCCTCCAGAAATTCTGTTTCTTTGTTATGGGGTGGGGCCACAACATTAATAACAAAGAAACAGAATTTCCGGAGGATGAGTCCCAGAATCCAGGATTTTAAAGATTCCCAGGTGATTCTAAATGTGCAGGCAAGGTTGAGAACCACTGTTCTATGTGCTGATACAGAAGATACAAGGCAGGGAGGGCAGAGGAGTAGGTAGGCGAGCAGATTTTGAGGTTTCACAGGCCAGAACAAGGGTTTGAACTAGGGGTAGGCTACTGAAGGGATGTAAGTTGCAGGTAGTTCTCACTGGGCTCATTTGTCCTCACCCTCAAACGCCGCCTGCCCCAAGCACACAGACCCTGCGGTGTGGCCCTCTGACTTGATGTAGGACCAGCAGGTTAAGTTCCACTTGAAGGGGCGAAGCCTCTTCCCAGTGGAGCCAAGTCCATGGCTACACACAGTGTGCGGAGGAAGGTGCCCTAATTGGCTGAGATTTGTGATAGAACTGGTTGGTGGCTCTTAGGAATCCCAGGGCAGATGCCCCAACTGCACAGCTAGCGTTTGCCCTGCCCGAGCACAGGCACCGTTGCTCTGAGCAGGAGCCTCCACACACAGTCCTGGCTCCTCTAAAGTGAGAGGGGCACCGACCCTGGGGGATGGAGGCAGGTGTTTGACTGAGAGTAGACATTTCTCTGTAGAGATGTCTGGTGCTCTCCCCCATAGCACTACTGTTTGGGTCAGGGGTGCCCAAGGCTCAGTATGAATGGGGCTCCATAAGCCTATCCAGCCTTTGCAGGTGTGCTGTCCCCATCACTGGATAGCTGGGCTGCAAGTGATCTGATGGCAGGCGGTGACACGGTGGCCTCCCATCACAGGTGAGACATCTCCCTGTGAGGGCACCACCTGTGTGCTGGCCAGGTGGGCCCCAGTTGTTCTGACGGGAATGGGAGTAAGAGGTCCTCCCATCAGGGGAGGGAGGTTGGGCCCTCCCATTGCATCACCTGCATCCTGCACAGGTGGTTCCCGGGGCTTGGAAAGAAAGTGCAACTACAGGGGGACTTGCATGGATAATGGAGGCCATGCGGCCAGGAAAGGCCTGGGTGGCCTGAGGAAAGGTGGACAGACATGTCTCGGGACTTACCTTCATTCTCCATGGTGGTGGCTGTTCGAGTGCAGGAGGTTCCCTGTCCAGGCAGCCACAGTGCACTGATGGCCAGTGAACACTAGCGCCTCCGTCAGGGGACTGGTGCCCTCCCCATCACCACACTGCCTGTGTCATGACAGGTGGGCTCCAGGGGGTGGGATTTCAGGTGGAACCAGCAGCGTATCCACGCACTGGGGTGATGCCTGCTCCTCCTCCTCAGCAGCCAGGCTGCGGCCAGGTGGGTCCCTGATCTTATGGCCAAAGGGGGACGCAGAAGCAGGGCTGTGTGCCTCACTCAGTCCATCTCTAACGTGGATGCTCTGGATGCTCTGGATGAGTGGGGCCTGGGGTGGACATACTGACCCCAGAGCTGGCACCATCCATGGAGCCGCAGGACCCATAACCACAGGTGGGCCTGCCGATGAACCGGCAAACTGAGCTGCTGCTCCCGGTGTCTAGCATCTCGGTGGCAACGCCAACACCATAGTGTGTAGTTCGGCACTAACAGGAGCACTGGGGGAGAGGGTCCCTTCTGGGACCTGGAGGAGTCCCTCAGGTGGGCTGAGGGATGGGTGGGGCCAATGGGATGGTAGGGGTCCTTCAGTGCTGGTCAGATGGTGGGGGGACTGCAGGGTCCCTGTTACCCACACTGGATTGGATTTGGTCAACTGGCAGGAACCTCGGACTGGACTCAGGGTAAGTGTGAGCATAGCAAGGGGGAGTGGTGTCCATGTCACTGTCCTCATCATCCAAGGGCGGCTGAGAGGTGAGACCTTCAGGTGCCCCGGCTGTGATGGGAGCAGCGACCTGGCCAGGCTGAGTGGTCAGGGGCCGGGGGTCTGCCATCGCTGAGCCAGGAGGAGAGGGAGAAGGGGCAGACTGAGTGGCACTGCAGCCAGCCCTGGCCTCTGGGTCAGCGCCCAGGATGCAGTCACCTGCAAGGCAGGGCAGCTTAGGAGGCGGGGGCAGCTCCCCTCGATCCCACCGCAGTGGGGGCAGCGGGAGCTGGAGGGGCAGGGACATGGTTCTCTTGAGGGGCTTCCTGGGGGCAGAGGCGGGTGGAGGATGGCTGCTGGATGGCTTTGGAGCCTCCACCTGCTCACACAAAGGTGGTGACACCGGGACACTCGGCTGGGGGTCTCCCCGCAGCACTTCCTCTGCAGGGCTCTGTGGCTGCAGGAAGCCACTGGGGCTTGGGTTTGGCTGCAGAGCAGGGGGGGCACCTCCCGCAGGGCTGCCTGAGCCTGCGACCACCCCGCCTTCAGAGGAGCAGCTCCCGGGAGACAGTGGGGCGCGCCCACTGACGCTGCCCCGTGGGTGCTGGGCATGGAGGCCCAGAGGTCCAGGACCGCTCTTGCCGGCAGGGAGGATGCCCGTGGTCTCCGGGGCCCTAGATGTCAGTGGGGGGTCCCCAGGGCGGTAGGGACTCTCCTGGTCACGCGGTCCCTTGTTCTGTACCTGATGGTCTTGGTTCTCTGCCCTCCCTTTTGGGGACCCTTCTTGGACCTTCACCTCCATGTCCTTCGGAGGAGGAAGTGGGATGGTACGGGCTGGTTTTGGCTTCATAACCTGGACTTCCGGCCGGGGGAGAGCAAGTCTGCCCCTGGGAGGAGGGTTGGAGACCGTCCTGGGATTAGGTGAACACAGCCGGGGCTCCTCTGGGGGGTCCTTCCACCCCACCGAGGGGAGGACCCCCAGAGGGAAGCGTCCCGTCTGGGGGAGAGGACACGGCCTTCCACCGGCTGTGTGACAGCCAGATGCTGCTGGTACAGGGCCCCGGGGTAGGAGCCCGGACCCAGGGTCCAGGGTAGCTGCAGGACCCCGGGGGTGGACCCGGTGCCCAGCGCCCAGGGCAGGTGCAGGACGCCATGGAAGGTACCCGAACCCAGGGCCCAGGGCAGGGGCAGGACCCCAGGGAAGGACCCGGTGCCCAGGGCCCAGGGCAGGGGCAGGACCCTGGGGGAGGACCCGGTGACCAGGGCCCAGGGCAGCTGCAGGACCCTGGGGGAGGACCCGGTGACCAGGGCCCAGGGCAGGGGCAGGAGCCCGCTGGGTGGGTGCGGCCAGGCCCCATGGCAGGTGCAGGACCCGGGGCGGAGCCTGTCCCGGGCACCCAGGGCAAGGCCCGGGTGGGGGCGGCCGGTGGAATTAAGGGAAGAAACCTGGAAAGCAAATTGCCCATCGAGAGCCAATTGTGCGCCAAGGGAGCCGAGGTCAGAGTGGAGACCAGGAGCGCTGCTCTTTCGCTTCCTCCTCCGCTGGGGCTCTCGCACGCACTGAGCCAAGGTGGTCCAGGAGCTCTGATGTCTCCATGGAAACGTCAACGGAGACTGTGCACGTGCCAGTCCAGCGCGGGAGGAGAGGTCAAAGGGCAGGGGGCGGGGACTCCGCACTGGCCACGCCCTTCCTGACTTTCCAGCACCTGGGCCTCCAGAATCAAACCTGGGACCCTTGAGTCCACAGGCAGATGCTCTATCCACTGAGCCAAACCATTTAGGGCCCCTTCCACTCTCTTGAAAGTCAATGGGACAAAAGATCCTCAGGTGAGGGTAAAAAAAATAGTTGAAGGGGCCTTTGCTTTAGGACTTAACATCTTTGCAAGTACATGGATTTCTTTGCTCTCAGCCCTGCACTG
This sequence comes from Myotis lucifugus, assembly GCF_000147115.1. NCBI lineage: Eukaryota > Metazoa > Chordata > Mammalia > Chiroptera > Vespertilionidae > Myotis > Myotis lucifugus. The sequence continues at coordinate 161,956 of NW_005871671.1, read as the reverse complement.
AATTTTGGGGCATGTATAATGTAAATTACTAATCATCTTCTTTTGAACATTAGGAATTAAAACGGCATGTTTTAATGTGATATCTGAGAGCTCTTATTTTTTGGAGGGACCCTAATAGGTATCCACAACAAGTAATCAAAACTCCATGAGGAATCCAACACTGTCCTCCTGGTTCCTAGGTCGATGCTCAACCACTGAGCCAAGCCTGCTGGGTGGGAATTTAGTTTGACGTTGCTATCCAGGTATCTAGAATGGTGTCTATTACACAGCAGCAAGTTTGCAATAAATGTTTGTTGAATAAACATATGTAGTGACTACTTTTTCTCCATCTGTGACCTTTTATGTTAAAATGTATTGTGATTTTTACCTAAATCAAGACGGTCAACTCTTGGGGTGCTCTATTCAAGAACTAGACATGGTTGTTTTTAGGTAGTTTTTTTTTACTAGCACCCAATAAAGGAGACACACATCTCCAAAACTCTATGTTGAAGAGAGTTAGTTGCTTCTTATATGTACTATTTGGTTAACTACAGGTTGATTTCTTCTTTGCAGGTTGAGTTCCTGTCAAGCTTATCCTGTTTACAGCGGTATCTGCAAAAACTGCTATGTTTTAACATCTGGCAAGAATAGAAAGAAGGGCCCAGAGCTTGAGAAATGATCTTTTTAATATGGTTTGACCAGCCATACAATTTAAATTCTAAATACTTCAGTCTTTATGCCTTTTTGAACAGTCGATTATTTCTAAATAACTTCAGAATTTTTTATACTTAAGTAACAATAATTTTCCCTAATATTTTCAATATCCAATCCCAATTAAAATTTCCCCAATTTTCTCCAATGACTTATGGAAAAATGCAATTATTTCCCTCAGGAGCCAATAGAGGATCACGCTTTGCATTTGCCAGAAGAGTCCAAATTCACACCTTGACCTCTTCCTGTTTCCTGGGTATTGGAAGGCAGTGGCTGCTTCTGGATGGAGCTGACCACCTTCTGCACAGCCAGAAGCATCAGAAACTCATTGAGCAGATGATGGATGCAAATCTATACCTTTTCTGAGAAGCATGTGTAGGCCGTCCTCTCTCAGAGCTTCTACCCTTAAGTCCAGTCAAAAAGGAGATTATCTGAGTAATAAATAAATAAGAACAGACATTTTAAAAAAAACCCTTAACCTCCTCGGGCTCTACAAGAACCTGGGCCGGAGACTTAAGAAATTGGTTCTTGGGAGGCAAGATGGCGGCAGAATAGGCAGATGTGTCCCAAGGCTTGTCCCGGAGCAAATGGAATGAGCAGATGAAACAAATAACATCCACCCCGAATTGGTGAAGGAAACTCAGCTGGTGAAACAGTTTGCAGCCGGGAAGGGCAGAGTTCCCCAGGACAGGTATAAACCAGGGATCTGGACAGGAAAGTTTGCCAGATCTCTGAGCCCAGAGGGTCAGAGGGAAACCACGTGGCACCCAGCCTTGTCCCTTGGGACAGGCACAGCCGCTGACTGGGGAAAGGACATCGCAGGACTGTTGGCACCGGGGGATTTGAGATCTGGGTGCCATCATTACAGAAGACTGAGCCCAAAGTGGGCAACCTGAAGCGCTGACCAGACCATGCAGTGCCGGTAAGAGAGGAGCTCACAGACATTCACCTGTGCTGAGGAGCGGGAGAAGGTAACACCTGGGACTCTACAGCCACCCCTGCCAGGGACCTGCTCCCTCGGCTGTGGTCCCATGGTCACCGAGTCTCCAACCACCCCAGGCACAGGTTCCTGTGAGTTCTGAAGCACGCTCCCCTCTGACCAGCCCAAAGCTTTAGTCCAGGGCACTGCAACCACGTGAGCAGCAGACATGTGAGCCGCACACTGTTGTCCAAGGAGCATCAGCCCTGCGAGCAGCCTGCCTCAGGCCTAAGAGCAGCAGCCTCATGTGGCCTGCCCCTGTCCAAGGAGCAGCAGCTGTGTGAGTGGCCCACAGCCCAATCCAAAGAGCAGCAACCATGTGAGCAGCCCGACCTGTTCAAGGAAAAGCAGACACATGAGCAGTCTGCCTACGTCTGAGGAGCAGCAGCCCTGTGCAGCCCGCCCCCATCCAAGGAGCAGCAGCTGCGCACAGCCCGCACCCTGCACCAGTCCAAGGAACAGCAGCTGTGTAAGCATCTTTCCCTCGTCCAAGCAGCAGCAGCCGCATGAGCAGCCAGCCCAATCTGAGGAGCAACAGCTGTGTGAGCAACCCACCATAATCCGAGGAGCAGCAGTTCTGTGAGCAGCCTGTCCCCATTCGAGGAGCAGCAGCAGCCCACCCCGGTCCAAGGAGCAGCAGCCACATGAGCAGAATTCCACATCTGAGAAGCGGCAGCCCTGCGCAGCCATCACCAGTCGGAGGAGCAGAGCCACACATAGCCTGCACCTGTCCGGCGAGCAGCAGCTGGGTTTGTGGCCCATCCCCATCCGAGGAGGAGCAGCCATGCGTGCAGCTCAATCCTGTTCGAATGCAGCAGCCACACGCGCAGCCCACCCCTGTCCGAGGAGCAGCAGCCTTGCAATCATCCTGCCTATGTCCAAGGAGCAGTAGCCCCACAAGCAGCCCACCTCATCCGAGGAACAACAGCAGCGTGCAGCCAGCCCCCATCCAAGGAATAGCAGCCATGAGAGCAGTCCGCCCCAGTTCAAGTAGCAGCAGCTGCATGGGTAGCCCGCCCCCATCCAAGGAACAGCAGCCAAGTGGTCAGCACACCCTCTGTCTGAGGAACAGCAGCTGTGTGAGAAGCCTCCCCTCACCAACCAGAGGAGCCACCATGGCTGTGAACAGCACCCTCCAGAGGAGCTGCTACCAAATGAGGAGCAGCTGCTACCACAACCACCCGAGGAGCTACTGCAGTCCGAGGAACCACCGCCACCCAAGGACCAGCCCCTGAACAACTCAACATTTAGATCTGTCAGTGAGATCAAACATGGGTAGACAAAGAAACCCCAAAAGGAAAGAAAAGTAGAACTCATCAGCAAAGAAGCTAAGTAAAACAGAGTCATGCAACATGTCAGAAAAAGAATTCAGAATAAGGGTCCTAGAGTGCATGAACCGGATGGAGGAAAAAATCAACAACTTATGCAAGAATCAAGAAGAAACAGATGAAAAAATCAACAACTTATGTAAGAATCAAGAAGAAATGGATGAAAAATCAACAACTTATGTAAGAATCAAGAAGAAATGGATGAAAAATCAACAACTTATGTAAGAATCAAAAGAAATGGATGAAAATTAATAACTTATGTAAGAATAAAGAAGAAATGAACAGTGATATAGCTGCAATAAAAACACCAGGGAAAATTTCAACAGTAGACTAGAAGAAGCAGAGGACCGAATTAGCGAATTAGAAGACAGGGAAGCAAAACACACTCAAACTAAACTGCAATTGGAGAAAAAAATTAAATGACAGGAGGAGAGCCTAAGAAAAGCTATGGGACAACATGAAACAAAGCAACATATGAATAATAGGGGTAACAGAACAACAGGAAGAGGAACAGGGCTTGGAAAACCTAATTGAGGAAATAAAGTCAGAAAACTTCCCTGAGGTAGGGAAGAAAAAAGTCACACAAGCACAGAGAGTCCCAAACAAGATGAACCCAAAAAAACCCACACCAAGACACATCATAATTACCATTGGCAAATGTTCAGGACAAATAGAGAATCTTAAAGGCTGCAAGAGAGAGGTGGAAAGTTACATACAAGGCATCTCCCATTAGATTATCAAACTGATGTGTTTCTCAACTGAAACACATCAAGCCAGAAAAGAATGGACGGAAATTTACAAAGTGATGCAAAGCAAGGCACTGAATCCAAGAATACTCTATCCAGCAAGGCTATCATTCAAAATTGAAGGGGAAATAAGAAGCTTCACAGACAAGAAAAGGCTAAGGAAGTTTAACACCATCAAGCCAGCAATGCGAGAAATACTAAAGGGACTGGTGTAAAAAGAAGAAATAAAAAGCTAAGAAAGAAAACAGGCACAAAAAATAGAAATGGCTACAAACAAGTATCTTCCAATAATAACTTAAAACGTAAATGGACTAAATGCTCCAATCAAAAGACAACGGGTGGCTGAATGGATATAAACATGACGCATATATTTGCTGTCTACAACAGACCCACATCAGAAGAAGGGACACACACAGACTGAATGTAAAGGGATGAAAAAATATCTTTCAGGCAAATGGAAATGAAAAAAAAGCTGGGGTAGCAATACTTATACCGGTCAAAGTAGACCTCAAAGTGAAGGCCATAACAAGAGATAAGGAAGTCCACCTCATAATACTAAAGGGAGCAATACAACAAGAGGATATAACCCTGGTAAACATATATGCACCCAATGCAGGAGCACCCAAATACATAAAAAACTCCTGGAAGATATCAAGGGAGAAATGGACAGCAATACAATCATAGTAAGGGACTTTAATATACCACTGACATCACTGGATAAATCCTCTAGACAAAAAATCAGCAAAGAAATAGCAGTCCTAAATGACTCACTAGATCACATGGACTTAATTGACATCTTCAGAACATTTCACACCAAAGCCATGGAATATACATTCTTCTCAAGTGCACATGGGACATGTTCAAAAAGAGACCACATATTAGGTCACAAGAAAAGTCTCCAAAAATACAAGAAGATTGAAATCATACCAAGCATCTTCTCAGATCATAATGGTATAATATTAGAAATAAACTACAATAAAAACAACCTAAATCCCTCAAACACGTGGAAGCTGAATAGCATGTTATTAAATATTGATTGGGTTACCAAAGAGATCAAAGAAGAAATTAAAAACATCCTGGAAACTAATGACAATGAAAACACAACAATCCAGAACCTATGGGACATACTGAAAGCAGTCCTGAGAGGGAAATTTATAGCTCTACAGGCCTACCTCAAAAACAAGAAAAAATGGTATTAAATTATCTAACACTACATCTCAAAGAAGTAGAAAGAGAGCAACAGGAAAAGCCCAGAGTGAGCAGAAGAAAGGTGATAATAAAGATTAGAGCATAAATAAAGGACATAGAGACCAAAAAAACAATAAGATCATTGAAAACAAGAGCTGGTTCTTTGAAAGGATAAAGAAGACTGATGTACCTCGAGCCAGGATCACCAAGAAGCAAAAAGAGAGGACTCAAATAAACAAAATCAGAAATGATAGAGGCGAAAGAACAACAGACCCTACAGAAATACAAATGATTGCTAAAAAATATGATGAACAACTCTACTCCAACAAACTAGACAACCTGGAGGAAATGGACATATTCCTAGAAAAATACAACCTTCCAAAACTCAATCAGGAAGAATCTACAAATCTCAATAGGCCAATAACTATGGAAGAAATTGAAGCAGTCATCAAAAAGATTCCAGCAAACAAAAGCCCAGGGCCATACGGCTTCAAAGGGGAGTTTTACCAAACATTCAAGGAAGAACTGAAACCTATGCTCCTCAGACTATTCCAAAAAATTCAAGAGGAAGGAACACTTCCAAGCTCATTCTATGAAGCCAGCATCACCCTAATACCAAAACCAGGGAAAGACAACACAATGAAAGAGAATTACAGGCCAATATCCCTCATGAACATAGATGCCAAAATCCTCAACAAAATCTTATCAAATCGGATCCAGCAGTACATCAGAAAGATCATACACCAGAACAAGTAGGATTTATCCCACGGATGCAAGGATGGTACAATATGAGCAAATCAATAAACGTGATACACCACATAAACACATTGAAAGAAAAAAATCACATAGTCATATCAATTGATGCAGAAAAAGCATTTGGAAAAATCCAACACCCATTTTTGATAAAAACTCTAAGCAAGTTGGGAATAGAAGGATCATTCCTCAACATAATAAAAGCCGTATTTGACAAACCCACAGCCAACATCATACTCAATGTGAAAAAAACTAAAACTATTTCCCCTAAGATCAGGAACAAGACAGGGATGCCCACTCTCACCACTCCAGTTCGACATAGTACTGGAAGTATTAGCCATTGCAATTAGACAAGAAGAAGAAATAAAAGGCATCCAAATTGGAAAAGAAGAAGTAAAACTGTCCTTTTTCGCAGATGACATAATATTGTACATAAAAAACTCTAAAAACTCCATCAAAAAGCTATTAGACTTAATAAATGAATTCAGCAATGTAGCAAAATACAAAATTAATGCTAAGAAATCTATGGCATTTCTATACCCCAATAATGAACTTACAGAAAGAGAGACTAAAAAAGCAATCCCATTTACCATTGCACCAAAAAAATTAAGATAACTAGGAATAAACTTAACTAAAGAGGTAAAAGACCTCTACTCAGAAAACTACAGGACATTGAAAAAAAAAGATAGAGAAAGATATAAACAGGTGGAAGAACATACCATGTTCATGGATTGGTAGAATCAACATTATTAAAATGTCCATACTACCCAAAGCAATCTATAAATTCAATGCACTCCCTATGAAAATACCAATTGGTTTTGCAGCTTTCCACTTGCCTAAAGGTGGAGCAGGAGTGACCTCAGAGAGGCTGTGGAGGCCTGTGGGAAGTGTAGTCCCGAAGCTCCGGGCTCCTGCCAGCACTCTGGGAAGGGACCTCCAGTCCATGCAGCAAGTGGGATCCCCGGTACTTACCCCAGAGGACTCCCCCACTTGTGTCCCACCAGAGTCGCCAGAATATGCAGCAGCACAACCAAGGGGTCCGGGCTGCCTGTCACTACTTGAGCCAATGAAGCAGAGACAGGGTTGTCATATATGAGCATTTATTCCAATATTGCCAGCAGCATGGGAGAGCAGCAGGTCAGCCACAAAAATCTGCTCTGCACCCCCATAAGCCAACTGCTTATAGTGGGTAGGAGGCAAAGATCTTTACTTGGGAGTCTAAGAACTCCAGGCAGGGGAAAGCAGGCAAGGCATGGCGGTTACAGGCAATAGGGCTGGGGGTGCAAAGGGCGGGCATCTCCAAGACTAGATTGTAAATCTCTCCAGGACTGTGGGCAGTTCTCTGGAAAGGAGGGTGGACTGCATCCCAGTGTGAGCTCCTAGGTCCCAGGGCGTAAAACTCTGCTCAGCCAGGTTGGAATGTGCTTTCTCTAATCAGAACAGAGCAATCACAGTTAACAGAGCATGATTGATATTTCTTATCATTGTAGCTAGTCCCCCACATTCTGTTTCTCTCACTGAAGTTTTTTAATTTTACTCCTGAAAAGAATCGAACTACATCATGCAATTAAAACAAATTTATCTATTCTGTCTTTACTCTAATTCATAATTTGAAACCAGTTAATTTTATAAAAATCATGCTTTAAGGTGGAAAAGGGAATTTCACTCAAGTTAAAATTGACTCACTGGTGGTTTCCCAGATAAGTCCTTTGCTTTACCAATATGACAAGGTAAGATTTTTGGAAGAAGGTAATTGCTGACGCACAACAGGATGTCATATGCTTTGTTAGTGTTCTCCCTGCTACCTCATGGCTCTTGTAATTTGTCACAACAAATTCTTTTGACAATATTGGCAAGAGACTGCAAACCTGTTGTTATTATTTTATTTTTATTAAGCACCCACACACAGAGTATTAATGCTGTCCTGAATTATCCATAAAATTATTATTATTATTGTTTGCGAACCCACAAAATTTGAAATCAGAAAAAAAATGCATGGAGGTCCTTTTCTTGAGAGCAGAAGCCTGGCCTAGGATTGATTCATCTTTGTCAGTGACATGTGAGGACTGGAGCCGACTGAACTTTGGAGAAGTCAGGAATATATGAACTCCTCCAGTGTGGCTCTCTCTCTCTCTCTCTCTCTCTCTCTCTCTCTCTCTCTCACTGTGTCTCTCTCTCTCTCTTTCTCCTTCTCCTTCTCCTTCTCCTTCTCCTTCTCCTTCTCCTTCTCCTTCTCCTTCTCCTTCTCCTTCTCCTTCTCCTTCTCCTTCTCCTTCTCCTTCTCCTTCTCCTTCTCCTTCTCCTTCTCCTTCTCCTTCTTCTTCTTCTTCTTCTTCTTCTTCTTCTTCTTCTTCTTTTAAGTTTAAACAACCCCAGGATGAAGCGGTTTTCTTCAATCCAGATCAGATTGGGAAATTCAGCATTGAATGCCATAAACCACACTTAATTTCTTTCTCATTTAGTAAGAAAGTGGATTGTGTCAAGCCTGAAAGAAGGCAGCTGATATGAATCCCTACACTACCTATTGTATGAAAAATGAGCTCTGAATGTCCGGGCCTTGTACCAGCCTGTGCCGGGAGCTATGCTGACACTGGGTTGTTAGTGCTGACTGTGACTGGGGCACTTTGGCCCTTGGTTGCCAGGCCTCTCCAGGCATTCCTGAGGGCCTCTAGGAAGGTGCTCCTATGAGCGGAGCAACCCGTTTGCTCATGTTCTTTGACTAAAGGGTCCTTGTTAATATCCACTCTTTGCAAACTACGGAAGGCGAAGGAAGGCGCTGCTTCATCAGAGCCCCTGGTGCCAGGTAATGCCCTCCCCCAGGACATGGATTCCCTGAGCCTTGTTCTGTCTGGATCCTGGCTCCTCCCTGGGAAGCAGCGCTAACAATCTCTTTCACTGGCTGGGGACACATCCTAGTCTGCCCTCCGTTCCCCAACTGTCCTCTGCCTCTCTGCCCTGCTTCTTGTGCACCAACTTCCTCCCTCCTCCTTTTCACAAAAAAATAAAAATAGTCCTCCGTGCCCAGCAACTCACCCACTAGACACCTAATGGGTCAATGTGCTCAGCAAGGGCACCTAAGGCTGCACAGGTGGCAGCGGTAGGACCAGAATGTAGGTCCTAGTCCAGGGGTGAGCAACCCCTGGCACGCATGCCAAACATGGCACGCCAGTAACTTTTGCTGGCACGAGAAACCCTCTCTTACAATTTTTTTCTTAATATCGACTTTTTTATTTATTAGATAAATTCAGTGTAGGTGCATCTTAGATAAATAAATAATTTTACAAAACAAGTTATCTTAAAGACCATAGACATGGATTGACGAGAGAGGGGAAGAGCAATTTCTGTGCCTCTGCCTTAACTCTCCCTGCCTTCCTAGATCCAACCAGTGTTTTGGTTTCATCCACATACGCTTGTGAATCTTTGTTCTCAGTGATGAATTTTGTTAAGTCTCATAATAGGAATAGCCTGACGGATGAAAGTAGTAGCTCGTGCATATCTCTGAAGGTCACGAAATATAAACCTGATGTAAAATCTCTGTCATCAGTGATGCAGCAGCAAAAGTCCCACTGATAATATCAAATGAAGTCATAAAGTTTTCTGTCGGACTATCAGTGTACATGTACACATTAAAAAATAGCCCTAGCCCTAACCGGTTTGGCTCAGTGGATAGAGCGTTAGCCTGCAGACTGAAGGGTCCCAGGTTCGATTCCGGTCAAGGGCATGTACCTTGATTGCGGGCACATCCCTAGTAGGAGGTGTGCAGGAGGCATCTGATCAATGTTTCTCTTTCATCGATGTTTCTAACTCTCTATCTCTCTGCCTTCCTCTCTGTATAAAATCAATAAAATATATTTAAAAAAAGAATCATTTAAATAAAAAATAAAAATGAATAAATAAATGTATTTTTCATAATCATATACTGTGTTTTTGTTGCTCGAATGAATTTTATTATTTCTTCAAGGTTCTTCACATACGTACACCTTAAGAGATATCAAGTAGGCGTAACATGTTCTCAAAAAATTAGGGTTCGCACGCAGAAGAATTTTGAGTCAGAGATTTTGCTGGTTTTGGCACGCACTCACAAAAAGGTTGCCCACCCCTGTCCTAGTCTGTCCACAAAGATTCTTCCACTATATTGTGGAGTATTCCTATTAGTTATATGTTTCAGAAAACACTTGGAACATGTCTTAATTTTATTTGAAAGGTTGTTAAATATGATATGTTTGAACTAAATAAGTTAAGTTCTCCTAAAGTTAAGCATTTTCCCATTTTGGTCGTTCATGGAATCCATATATTTTAGAGTCTAGAAAAAAAAAAGCCCAATAGATTGAAGGCTTCCCCATGTGGGCCCCAGACAGTGCTGCTGGGAACCCGAAGGTTGAAGACATGGCTGTCCTTTGACAATGACTCCGGAACTGCAGCCCAACTGCCAAATCCTGCCACTCCATAGAACGTGAGTTACACAAAACAGCACTTCTCAACCATCAGCCAGATTATAAATCTGTCTCATGATCATGTGGGCTGGTTGCTCATTTCTTGTATTTTTCTCCAAGAGACAAACGCTTTTCTCTTTCCTTCCCTCACCCCTAATTTCCTTCTCTTCCTCCTTCCATCCCTACTCTGTGTAGGCATTGTTCTGTCCATGGTGTGGTAAGAGGGAGGGCATGTGGCAGCCATGCACAGATGGTGCATTAATATTCCTCAAGCAGAGCCCGTAAAATAGAAAATTATAGTTGAAGTTTCTCAAATTGGGAGGAGGAGCCACACCTCAGATAACATCATCGGTGACTCTGAAATGGGAATTCTCATTGGCATGACTTGTGGTGCTTTCTTAATCACAAATGCAGCCAGGAATGTCTATATTGAAAAGTCCTCACAGGCAGTGTTAATGTAGCTCCATCTCAAGTCTCCTTGTCCTGAGTAATAAGAGTTGGCTTTAAGTATTGAGTTTCAAGTATTCTTCACTAGTGGTTGGCCCTGGTGTCGCCTTTGTCTCTCTACCTCTCAACCTCCTGGTCTTTCCCCCTCCTATTACCGAGCTCCTATGGAAGGGGGATCTGATTGATTGGTTAACCGCCAATATATATGTTCAAATGAATAACGATTGAATGAATGAATGATTGTTCACAAATAGAGCAACTTTGGCTCAGGTGTGATTCTCTCTTGTGTTAACAAGAGTGACCTGATTCAGATGAAACACATATTTTTGCCAACCCAAAAGAACTCACCTGGATCCAGTTTTCTCTTGTGACAGTGGTGTAATTAAGAAGCACTGTTGCAATTGAAAAGTCTTGTGATATGCAAGACAGGAACTTTGGACATGCATGTCAATAAAAAGCAAGACAAGCTGCGAAAGAGTTAACACCTTCCTAAGAGAGACTAGATGAGTGCTACTGAGGCTCAGGGACAGGAGGAATAGATTCCATATTGGGGTGAGGGAAGGAAGAATAAAAAACTACCTTCTGATTCTTTCTCTTCTTATTTCCCCTTTACTTTTTTCCCAATTTCAAGGAAATTCATCCTTGTTCAGACCTCTCTTCTGCTTCTTTCTTTTTCCTCCCCCCCCTTCCCCACCCCCGCCCAGGCCTCTAGCTTCCCTGGTGCCTCTTCCTTTCCACCTCACTTAGCATCTGGTCAGTTCTAGCTCCTTCCTCAGTTAGCAACCTCCAAATCCACATTTCCACAGAACAGTTGTAGATACAATTTGTCTTCAAAGAAAAATTAAAGCAATTGATTATTACGAAGGAGATTATTTCATCACACATTTTTCAGATATGGAAAACATAAATCTGAAAACAGAAAATACTTCCATATTAAAATAAATATTTTCCTCAGTTTCAGAGAACTTGAATCTGTGTCTGAATTTTGATAGGCTCATCTTGACATTGGAGGAAAGAAAGACATACTTCTAGAAGTTACTAATTAATCCATGAAACCAAATAGAGGTAGAATTTTTTTAATGGATTAAAACTAGATTTAGGTTGTATATACACAACACTATCAATTTCACCACATAGATTTTTATTTCTAACATTCAGTGTTAAATTCAGACTGGAAGCAGTTATAAATAAATTTATTAACAAAATCTTTCCTTCCTTCAAAATTTTCTGTATTGCAGAATAATTAACATTCAATAATTTAATTCTGAAATGGAAATTTTCTTTTAATCTTTCTAGATATGTTCACTCTTCATAGAGTTTAGAGCTGGGGTAGACTATTAAGATAATCTATGTTAGGGTTTTGGCCTGTGACATGGGCTGTGAAGGAAGTCACAGCTGAGAGAAGAGATAGGTGCAGAGAGAGGGAGTTTATTTTTACTTTCCCCAAGGGAAAGGGCTGGTGCATTGCTAACCAATACAAGGGCAAGCAATAAACAACTGCTCCCCCTTTTAAAGCCCTGGCTGCTGTTGTAGGTGACATGGAAAGGAGGGGAATTTCAGTGCTGAAATTGAGCAGACATCAGGGGGTTGTCTTTGAAAACATTGTTAGCTTTTTTGGGGAGACAGTCCAGGCAGATGTCCTAGGGAGGTGTCTTCCTCAGTTAGCATCCTCCATAGAGTAACAGTTATGAAGACTTCAAAACAGTCTTGTTTGAAGAGGAGGAGGGAAGGGAACTTTTTATTGACTGTCCCTGCATTGTAAAAACGGCAGGAAGGAGGGGTATGCGAAAATGTAGCCTTGAGAGTAACTTGTCTTGTCTTGTGGTTTAAACAAAGGGGCTGTTTGAATCAGAGGTGCTAACAAACTTGGGGTTTAATTACAGGTGCTTCTCATAATTGTGGAAGGCCACAGCAAAGAAAAAGAAAGGCCTTTCTATCCTAATAATCTATTTCTGTCATTTCATTTCATAATGAGTAAAGTGGGGTTCAAAAGGACTGAAATCTTGCAAAGGCTTCAACCAACTTGGGGCTTTCATCCCTGGCTGCATGTTGGAATCATCTGGGGCACTTTTTTAAAAAAAAACACAGATGCTCAGGCCCCACCACTAGAGATTTGAATGTTAATGGTGAGTGTGGGGTATATATTTCAAAGCTCCCCAGATGATGCAAATAAGGGGTGAATTAGATGCTCTGCATTGTGCCACCTCACTTACCTAGATTAAATAGACTCCGGGGACAATTTCTTAATGACCTAAGTCACTCATGGAGCAGAGGACATGAACAGGGCTGGGTAGTTAGGAGGCCGGGAGACCAAGTTGTACACAGATCTCACTGGAAAGCAGAATCCTGCCTGCAGGAGTGAGGGCTGGCACACAAACTGTTAAATGACCAAGGCAGTGCTACTGGGAAGATGCAAAAACAAAAATGGGACTATTCAAGGAGACAGGGAAGTCAGATTGTTTCATCATCCTAAGGTCAGATGAAGCACTTAGGAAACCTCCAACAGTGTGATATATATATATACTAGAGGCCCGGTGCACAAAATTTGTGCACTCGGGGGGGGGGGTCCCTCAGCCCAGCCTGTGTCCTCTCTCAGTCTGGGACCCCTCAGGAGATGTCCACCTGCTGGCTTAGGTGCACTCCCCAGGGGATTGGGCCTAAGCTGGCAGTCAGACATCCCTCTGGCAGCCAAGGAGCCCTCGGGGGATGTCCACTTGCCAGCAGGGACCAGGCCTAAGCTGCAGTTGGACATCCTTAGCGCTGCTGAGGAGGCGGGAGAGGATCCTGCAACCACTGCTGTTCTGGCAGCCATCAGCCTGGCTTGTGGCTGAGCAGAGCTCCCCCAGTGGGAGTGCACGGACCACCAGGGGGCAGCTCCTGCATTGAGCATCTGCCCCCTAGTGGTCGGTGTGTGTCATAGTGACCAGTCATTCCCAGTTGTTCTGCTGTTAGGATCAATTTGCATATTTCCCTTTTATTATATGCCTGGTGCATGGGTGGGGGCTGGCTGGTTTGCCCTGAAGGGTGTCGTGGATCAGGGTGGGGGTCCCGCTGGGGTGCCTGGCCAGACTGGGTGAGTGGCTGATGGCTGTTTGTGGGATGGCCACAGCCCATTCAGGGTGGGGGTCCCTGGTGGGGTGTCTGGCCAGCCTGGGTGAGGGGCTGATGGCTGGTTGCAGGCTGACAAGCCCCCTAGCGGGGACCCTCATTCCATGAGGGTGTGGCCAGCCTGGGTGAGGGGCTGATGGCTGTTTGCAGGCTGGCCACAGGTCCTTCAGGGTGGGTGTCCCCACTGGGGTTCCTGGCCAGCCTAGGTGAGAGGCTGATGACTATTTGCAGGCTGGCCACAGCCCCTTCAGGGTGGGGGTCGCCTGGGGTGCTTGGCCAGCCTGGGTGAGGGGCTGATGGCTGTTTGCAGGCTGGCCACAACCCCCAGCCACCCAAGCTCCCAGTGGAGGCTGGCTGGAAGCAGGTATCTGGGATTTATTTATCTTCTATAATTGAAACTTTGTTGCCTTTAACGGAGGCCACAGCCGGCCAGGGCTGGTGGGAAGCTTGGCTTCCTCCGTCACCGGGGCAACCAAGCCTCATTCTTGCTCCAGCTCCGTGGCTACTGGCCACCATCTTGGTTGGGTTCATTTGCATATAGTCGCTCTGACTGGCTGGTGCGCGTGGCTTGGGGCGCAGCAAAAGTATGGTCAATTTTCATGTTTCTCTTTTATTAGATTAGATAATCCAAAATATATTTTTCACTTCTTGTCTTGCCTTTTTATTCTCTTAACTAGAAGCCCATTGCATGAAGATTTGCGCACTAGGCCTTCCTTCCCCTGACTGCTGGCACCAGTTTTCTCTAGCACCCAGGACGGAGGCCTTTGGTCCGGCCGCAAAAGAGAAGTCAAGCCTCTTCAGTTTTCACTCTTCACTCTTCAGTCTTCACTCCAGCTGGAGCCTTCGGTCTTCGCTCTGCACCTGCGTATGCAAATTAACTACCATCTTTGTTGCGTTAATTTGCATAGTTGCTCTGATTGGCTGGTGGGAGTAGCGGAGTGAAACCAATTTGCATGTTTCTCTTTTATTAGTGTAGATAGTGACTATTGATGAATATATTTTGATTGTCACATATTAAAATTCATCATATATCCTTTATGAACAATACTATTTGTGTGCCATGTTAGAAAACTTAACCTACCATAATGTTATAACAATAATTCTCTGTTTTCCCTAAAAGTGTTTTAAATTCTGTTCACACTCGGATCTATAATGTATTGAGAAATAGTCCATGCAATGTGTTTTGAGTTGATTTGTTGTGAAGAAGGGAATCAAGATGCACTTTTTTCCCATAAAGACATTCAATCAAGGCACCACTTTTCATTGAAAATGTTGTCCATTCGATCCACAGAGTAATTTTTTATGGCATAAATCAAGTGACTGTGTATGTGGGTCTGGACTCTCTGTTCTCTTCAATGTTCCATCTGTTTGCTTTCCCATAAAGACCTCACGACCATGCCCTGGCCAGTGCTGCTTAGTGTTTGAGCATCATCCCAGGCACTGAGCGTCTCCAGCTCGATTCCAGGTTGCCTGGGTGTGAGCTTGATCCCCAGTAGGGTGCGTGCAGGAGGCAGCCAACAGATGTTTCTCTCTCTCTTTCTCTTTCTAAAAATCAATAAAAGCATATAAAAATGTCTCACTATTATGATTTCTATAGCTTTATATAATAGGTCTTCCTATCTAGTACTGAAAGTTTACCAGCTTTGTTATTGTTTAAGAGGATCTTTTCTCTGTGGAGTTTTTTCAGTTGCAGTTGACGTTAAATATTATATTAGTTTCGGCTGTATACCATGGTGGTTACACATTAATTGAACTTAGGAAGTGATCCCCTGATAAGACTAGTTCATATCCAACTGGCATCATACATATTACTGACTATATTCACTATTCTGTACTTTATATCCCCATGACTGTCCTGCAACTGCCAATGTATACTTCTTAATCCCTTCACCTAAATTGTTTTGTGTTTCCTATTAAATTTTAAAATTAGCATGTCAGTTCACACACACCTATATATACATAGACACACACACACACACACACACAGACACACACTCCTGGGACATCGATTAAGATTTATTGACTCCATAAATTGACTTGGATAAAATCAACACCTTCCTAATACTAAACCTTCCTACTCATGAACATGGCATTCCTCATTATTTGAAAGTTTTATCTAATTCTCTCAAGAAAGTTTTGTAATTTTAAGTACAGATGTTTTACACAATGTTAGATTTACTTGTTCGATTTTTTGTTGCTATTATAAGTTATATTGCTTTAAAATTACTTTCTATTGTGTAATACTGTTATATGAAAACAGAATAAACTTTTGTATGTAGGTCATGTGTGCAGTGACATTACTGAATACACTTATTAATTCTAATAATCTGTAATTTTATTCTTTTTTAAAACAGAACATGATTATATTTAATACACGACTTTGGTATACAATAAAGTATAACACCACTGTAAAAGAATAACAATAAACATGGTATTTAATTTGCAATGCAAGAGAAATGATTAACATCTTTAGTCATAAACAAGCTCTTAGAAACCAATAACAAAGACACTATAATGCAAGGAAACTGGAAACTATAAAATGAAAAAATACAAATGATGACTAAGCATTAAGCATATATGATGATTGTGCTGAGCAGTGACGAAGAATAATTTCTCTGCAATATCACACTGAACGGAATAAAGACACTGACCCCTGCTGTTCTTCACTTGTTGTGTTTTTGAAGTCTCATGAAACATTGATGAGTATCAACAATTAGGGGGAAAATTGAATCAAAATATAAATTTGGAATATCCTTAGCCCAAGCAATTCCAATTCATTGAAATTTTTTCAACATATTAGTTGAACCAATTCAAAAGGAGTGATATAAAAACATGTCTAATGCAGACAAAATATGTAGCCAGTATAAGCACCCTAAAACACCACTGGCCTTTTATTTTATCAGCACATCCCCAAAGGGTGTGCACAAGATCTACTGGAAGTAGATGACAGCGTGGGGAGCACAGTCAATAAGACTGTGATAAGTATATATGCGGCCCGGTGTGTACCTGAAATTCAGGGAACACTTAGTTTTGTGAAACTAACACAAAATAATATTGAATGTAAACTAGTAGTAATTGTAAAGTAAAAAGAGACATAACATTGGGAGATGAGCATTAAATTTAAAAGGAAAGGAAAGGTATATAAAGTAAAAACTATATACTTAACAGATGTCTATGTTGTCTAAAATCTAAGAAAGATTATTTTTAATGAGTACATTTTAAATCTACCCCACGGTAAGTAAAACAGAAATGTATGGGAGCCCTGCAGGAAGGCCTGGCAATGGCACATTCTAGGCTTCTCGGTGTTTCTGTCACCAACATCCCATCTCCTGGGACTTAGTCCAGCAGCAGCAATGGAAACAGTCAGCATGCTGCTCACAGTCCTCTCCATGCCCCCCTTTAGGTCGCCTTGGAACATGAGCTTCCTCAGTCCTGTGTCCAAATCAGCAGGGAGCGTCCGTGGCAACGCACAAAGGAGGCCTCTCCACACCTTCCTGAGGACGGCCCTTGGGTTTGTAAGATGGTGGCAGGAGCAGTGGCGTGTGTTCCTGCTCAGTCATCACAATCACACCATGAAGAGGTGGTAAATTTTTTCAATATTTTACATGCACAGCCACATTATTTGCTAATTGTGATGCTATCATTTATTCCTATCCAGTCTTTTCTCTTTGTCTGACTTTATTGCAATGGTATCGTCTTCCAAGTCAATGTTAGGAGCAGTGTGAGCAGATGTCCTTGTCTCCTTCTTGACCCCAAGGGGAAAAGCTTTCAAGAATCATCCTTAAATGTGCTGTTTACTGTGGGGTTTTAAAGGTGATCATCAGAATACGATTTTGTTTCTGTTTTCCACTAACTGGTACTGACTGTTATCAAGTCAGGTTTCTGTATTTGGTCATGTGTTTGCTGAGTATTTTTCATATGCAAATAATCTCTTCAGCATCGTGCTATTGTAAAGGTGACACATCTAACACTATGTAATGCTATCTGTAAAAAAATTTGAGTATGCCAATTTTATTGCCCTTTCTAAAATAGATCTAAAACATTCTTAACATGTCAATTCTGCTTATTTACCTGACAAAGCATATGTCTCTGCTCATGGAAGTTCTGAGCAGCTGAGTTCCAGAGCCGGCTTCCAGCTGACATGCATGTTATTACCTTTAGGGAAACAGGCTGAACCTCCTGCCAAACCCCACGGACAAGTGTGACCCTTAGGGTGGCTCAGTGACCTCTCCTCCCTGCACGGCCACGGCCGCCTGGATTGTCTTCTATCCTCTCCGACAGCCAGCTCATCTCGGAAACGCCATCAAATGAGGTCATTGGAAGGAACCTAAAAAGAATGATTTTCTAAGCTTTACCACAGAATATGTTTTAAAGTGTTTACTGATGCCCTTGAAGGAGGATTGTTAGATTATGTGTTAAATTGTCTTCCTTTTTTTCGGCTGTTTCTGCGAAGTTCTTACAATGCTGCAGTCTGTTTACAGCATGCCGATGGACTACTTACAAAACAATTTCCGAGGCTAACAGAACCAGTTTTCTAGGTGGGTGATTTCCTCTTGTGCTGGAAAGGAAGAGACTCGTGAAGCAGGTATGTACTGAAATATCATTTTTCTACAACTCACAGATTCAATGCTGTGGGAGATAAGTATGATACAATGGAAAGCATAAAGACAAACATTTTTAGAAACACTTTATTAGTTTTTTAGCTCTACACAAGCTATTTAACTTCTCTAAATCTTAGTTACCACAGTCATAAAATAGCCCTTTAAAAAATCTGTTCTTCCCACACGAATAACCCTATTCTGTGGATGAGAAACACTGCGATTCAGTAAGAATGTGCGTTTTCTAAGACACAGTAATAGAAGGCAAATCCACGTTATGGAACTTGCCTGTGCTCAGAGCTCTAAGAGAGAAATGAATTAGGATCGAGGTGTATGGAGCTTGGAGAGATCGTGTCTGGTTGGTGGGATCAGGGAGCCTCAATGAGAGAACCACATTTGAGCTGAGACCTGACTTGTGATTTGGGTTGTAAATTATGTGTCTGTGTACACTGCAAACACAGATAATTTGTGAATTGAAGACATTCTTACGTCTTCCCCCCATTGAGGGGTGGAAACAGAGGTGGGTGGCATCATATCCTGGTCCTATTGCTGGAGCCCATCCCCTGAGTGTGATCCTGTCTGCGCATGTCTGTGCATTTAAGTCACCACAGGATTCCCGTGAGGGTACAGTCATTTCAAACTCCCGGTCAATCCTGGGTAAGCAAACTGTGCCTTAGTGTCTTCTTGTTTTACAAAAACGGGGGAAGAATCTTTTCAATCTGTGTTTGTACGATTGGAAACATCCCCCCTCCTGTGTGGGAGGGAAGACCTCAGCAGTTGTCGGGGAAGGGTCTTATTCCCACCCCTGACTGGGTGACACTTCTCTTTCTCCCCTAGGCCTCTCCTCCTCCTCCTCCTCCTCCTCCTCCTCCTCCTCCCTCTCCTCCTCCTCCTCCCCCTCCTCCTCCTCCTCCCTCTCCTCCTCTTCCTCCCCCCTCCTCTTCCTCCCCCTCCTCCTCCTCTTCCCCCTCCTCCTCCTCCGCCCCATCCCCCTCCTCATCCTCATCCTACCCCTCCTCTTCCTCCCCTTCCTCCTCTTTCTACTCCTCCTCAGCTCTGTCCTTTTCTTCTCTCCTCCTCTTGCTTCTCCACGTCTTTGCTCATTTGAGTGGCGGTTATCAGCTCCTGCCCTGCCAAGGGGCCTGGCAGAGCCACTGGTGAGCCAGGGGTCTTCCTGTTTGTGTCACTGGGGCATTGTCCTAACTGCACATCACCCTATTTTCTGTTATTCGTGGGAAACCCCACAAAATCCAGCCCAGGGAGACCCAGAACAGCCCCCTGGGCATATCCATGAGATCCCAGACCCCTGCAGTGCCTGCCTGAAAACAGTTAAGAACCCTCCTGCTGATGACCTGGGAGTAAAATGAATGGTGGGCCCAGAGACTTCTAGGCCAGTGATGGCGAACCTATGACACGCGTGTCAGAGGTGACACGCGAACTCATTTTTTCCATTGGTTTTTCTTTGTTAAATGGCATTTAAATATATAAAATAAATATCAAAAATATAATTCTTTGTTTTACTATGGTTGCAAATATCAAAACATTTCTATGTGTCACGGCACCAGAGTTAAGTTAGGGTTTTTCAAAACGCTGACACGCCGAGCTCAAAAGGTTTGCCACCACTGTTCTAGGCTGAGACCAAGTTTCAGGTCCAAGCAATTGCGAGTACAGTGGCACCTGTTATAATGAAATCTTTTTCTAAGCACCCAGAAACCTAGCATCAACCTTGGCAGGGACTAAGGGAGGATGTTGGGTGGCACCTGGGAAGGGGTGGATAGAGGCAACGTGCTGGGGAGAACTGACCGTGTACTGTAGCTACTCAAGGCGCTGCCACCCAGAGCTGATCTGTGTGTGAAACACGCTGACAGCAGTGACCACCTGGTCAGATCCACACGGGGTGGACCTGCAGGCTCAGCAAAGAAGGGAAAGTCCCACGTGTTAAACAGTCACCTGCTTCCACTTAAAGGCCACAGATCTACTCAGACTCCAGTTCAATTGTATTCCCAGTTTGACCTGTAAAATGGGAATAAAAATGGTATCTACTTACATGAGGGTTTTGCAAGGAAAAAATGGCATCGCGTCTTTAAGGTGCTCAGCATTCACACTTGGCACATTCTGTTAAATCAGTGCTGACTATTGGTTACATTTGTTTAGAAACAGCCATGGCGCTAGGACTTGAGAATTCCCTACAGAAGTGAAAGTGAACGCAGCTTCCCCAGTGAACTCCGAGGTCACATCCTGCTGCTTTCTGTTCCTAGTCCCCAGGAGATCTGCCTTTGCCTATTGAGTGTGTGTGCGTGTGAGCGCGTGTGTGTGTGTGTGTCTATGTGTGTGTGTTTGTGTGTGTGTCTATGTGTGTGTGTTTGTGTGTGTGTGTGTATGTGTGTGTGCGTGTGTGCGTGTGTGTGTCTATGTGTGCGTGCCTGTGTGTGTATGTGTGTGTGTGCGTGAGTGTGTGTGTGTGTGTGTGTGTGTGTGTGTGTGTCCTCCCACACCAGGCCCCCATCCCAGACAGAGGATGTGGGAGGAAGGGAGGGAGGGCCAGGGAAGGAGGGGAGGCTGTGGTTATGAATCCAGTTGGGTCGAGGGAAGGGGGGGGCTGTATTATCTGAACCTGTTCCCTATGTTAGACCCAAGAATTGCTACAAAGAAGAGAGGATGTGGTGTCCCTCCACCACCTAAGGAATATGAAGTTCAGATCCTGCTGGAGGGCGGGGCCATTTCTGGGCTTAGCCGTGTGTCCAGAGAATCGCATGTCTTTGGAACTGGGTTTTAGTTTGTTGCTTGTTTGTTTTTTGGGGGGGTGTTGAGAACACAGGGATTCCAGTTCTGTGGGTGCTGCAGTTTTGTCAGCAGAAGCAGGAGCCCGGCACGAGCTCTGGTGCTCTGAGTGACTGAGTCCATGTATTCTCCCAAAGTCTCCCATTTGACTTCGCCAGGGCTGGCTCCTGCCTGAACCCTGCCCGCTGTACTAACTGTTGGAAACTTAGTCCAAGTTCCTCCTCTCTCCTCTGCTCACAGTAACAGGTGTCGGGTCTGAGCCTTCGCCTGGGGCTGGACCTCATTGGACCCTGGATCTTAGACGGAAAAGCCATGAGAGGTTGTGGGTGTATAAGGATGAGTCTTTATTGCAGAAGCCAGTGGCCACACAGCCATCAGACAAGACAGTCCTTCTCAGCAAAGTCCACACAGGCAGCAGCCGGACACGGGCTGGTGAATATGTATCTTTCCCATAAAATAGCATCAGTCTCTGTACCCACAGCCATTATCTGAGCAGCCGCACGCTCCCCCCTAGACTCACCGCCTCACATTGTAGCGGTCCCTGAGCTCTCCGCTCAGCAGCTTCTCCTTTCTCTCCTGCCCAGCTGCTCTCTCCAGCAGACTTCTTCACCCACTCCAGCCTCTCCAGCCAGCCAGCTGGTCAGTAACCTACTTTTACACTATTTAGATAAAGAAGGCTTCATGCCAATAGTTACATCAATCATATTGGCTACTGAAGGGCATAGTCTACCGGGTGTCCTTGCACCGCTCATGGTATCTTGGCCTGGGTAGGATTCCCAGGATCGGAGTGCTTGGACATCCCGTTTAGGCACATGCCCAGAGCGGCCTTTGGCCATTCTGGTGTATTGATAACAAGGCCTTTGTGATTCCATTGGCCTTGACTATCCAGGTCCCACAAGTTGTTTCTTTAGCTTTGGAGAGAATAAATTCTATGGGCTTTGGCTTGGGTTTGGGCTAATGATGTCTCTTTTGAAACAAAGACTGTGGAAATAACCAATAACTAGAAAGAGCTCATACAGTCTTTCACTAAAATGCTGATCATCAGCATTGGCCCTGACCATCGGCACAGTCATTGCTGTGTGCAGCCCTTCTCTCCCTGCCCCTCTCCTCCCTAAAGCCTTCTTAGCTGCACTCCTTGCCCTTTGCTTTGTTCTTTTGGTCTGTGGTGTTGTGAGTTGCCCTATGAATTTCCATCTTGGGTAGCAAGTACCTGTGTGCCTCCAGGTTTGGACAAACCTTCCCCTTCTATATGGAAGGTCTGATTTAGAGGTTGCAGTCTGATAGAACCAAAAGTATTCCATACCAATTTGGCTAAAAGCTAGCAGTAGTTGGTAGAGCACTTCTGGAAGGTGTGACATCAATATTTGTTAGTCCTCACTGGAGGATATTTTTCCATTGATTTTTTAGAGAGTCTGAGGGAGGGGGAAGAGGGAGAAGATTGTGAGAAAGAGAGAGAGAGGGAAACATTGATGTGAGAGAGACACATGGATTCATTGGCTCCCACACAGGCCCCCCTGGAGCCTGGGATCGTCCTTGCTACCCTCGTCCATCCTCTTGATTTGTTATTCATTCTATTTTTGTATTAAAGCTTATA
>NW_005871671.1:135573-137532 GCF_000147115.1 Myotis lucifugus | reverse complement strand
GGGGGGGCAGCTGGGGGTGACCAAGCCAGCAGCGGAACGGTAGAGGTGGGGGCAACAAGGCCAGCAGGGGAGCCAGTTGGGGGTGACCAAGCCAGTGGGGGGCCAGTTGCTAGCGACCATGCCAGTGGGTCGGCAGTAACGGGCAACCAGGCCACCAGGGGGGAAGTTACGGGCAACCAGGCCAGCCAGGGGCGGGGGGGCAGTAAGGGGTGACTAGGCTGGTGACGGAGGGGGGGGGATAGTTGAGGGCGACCAGACTGTTGGAGTGGGGGCAGTTGGGGGAGACCAGGCCGGCAACAGGGGCAGTTAGGGGCAATCAGGCAGGCAGGCAGGTGAGCAGTTAGGAGCCAGCGGTCCCAGATTGTGAAAGGGATGTCCAACTGCTGGTTTAGGCCCGATCCTGGGGATTGGGCCTAAACGGATCGGGCCTAAACCGGCAGTCGGACAACCCCAGAGGGGTTCTGTATTCGAGAGGGTGCATACTGGGCTGAGGGGACCCCCCCACATGCATGAATTTCATGCACCGGGCCTCTAGTCTATACATATGAAAGGCTAATATGCTAAGTGTCCCTCCTGCCATCTGACCACTCGTTATATGCTCACTGACCACCATTAGACAGACACACAATGCAGGAGCTGCCATGATGTGCACTGGTCAGCACCACGGACCCAGCACTGACAAACCAACGCTCAGCTTCCCCTAAGTGGGACACAGGCCTCACAACCACACCATAGCGACACCCCACCAAATTGCAGCCAATGCTGCCAAGACCCCATGGCACAAAATGAGGCACATAGCCCAGCCCAGCCAGGAAACAGTTGCTGTGGGCTCCAGGTAATGACATCACATAGCAACGCCCAGCTTCCTCTCCCTAGCGACTAGCCTCGTTGGCCTTTCTTTAGCCCAGGAACATGACTTGCTTTATAGCCAGGTGCAAACATTTCACACTTTAACCAAATGCCTGTGAAGCGTTTTCCTGTGCCTCATTTCATTTGATCCTCACAGAAGTCCTGGAATAGGTAGGTAGGAGATTTGGTGGAATCCTATTCTCTTTTCATTAGCCAGAAAATGGAGATTTAGAAAGCTTAGAAACTTGACCCGACTGAAAAATAGTAAGAAATGAAGGCCCTGGAAAATGACTTCAGCTTTTCTCATTGCACAGAATATAGTCAAACACTGACACAGTTAAATATTTTAACCGTTGTTCTCCCTGCATGATCTACAATTATAATCTGCTTCCTGTTGATATTTACTGCTGTGTTGCTGACAATTACCTGAAAGAGAAGTTGGGGTGCTTCACTGGGCTGCAAAAAGTTTAGCTAAATCAGAAACTAGGTCTAACTAAACAAGTTTATTCTATATCTATAAAAGGCTAAGTTGACTCGCACATGTGCAATACATATAGAGCTCTCTGGAGCCAATTAAATGCATGTGTTTCTTTCTGTCATTGTCTATCATGAATTTGGTTGAAACTGCTATTATAGGTAAAGGGGAAGTAGCAATATTAAAATATTTCTCCTAATTAATTTCCTTTCAATGTGCACGAATTCATGCACTAGGCCACTAGTACTTTTATAAAATCCAACAACAATGATTTACTAGAAAAATAATCATGTTATATAAAGGTCTATAAGTGCTAATTTTCTATTTCTTTTTTCTTCATTAATTGGATTTATTGGGATGACATTGGTTTGCAAAACTGTACAGCATTCAAGTGTACAATTCAATGAAACATCACCTGCTCACTGCACCTTGAGTCATCGCCCCAAGCAACCTCTATTTCCATCCTCCAGACTCCTGCAGCCACTGTAGAAAATAGTATGGAGTTTCCTCAAAAAGGTAAAAATGGAACTGGCTTTTGATCCAGTGATTCCACTTCTGGGCATAGATCCTAAGAACCCTGAAATACTAATTCAAAAGAATATGTGCACCCTATGTTCATTGGAGTGTTATTTACA
>NW_005871671.1:118946-135187 GCF_000147115.1 Myotis lucifugus | reverse complement strand
TGCCCGGCCCCAACTAGGCAAGAGAGCCCCAAACTGGTCTCCTAGGCCTGGTCCCCCCTTGTAGGCCCACCCCACCAGCCTGGTTGCCCCTTACTGTACCCCCTGCCAGGCTGGTTGCCTTCACCTACCACCCACTCCCCTCTCCCCTGCCAGCCTGGTTGCCCCTCATGGCCACCCCCGCCAGCCTGATTGCACCACACAGCCTGCTGTTCAGTCGTTTGGTCTTCCCTCACTAACCCCCCAGCCTGCCTGGTCGCCCCACACAGCCTGCTGTTCAGTCATTTGGTCGTCCCTCACTAACCCCCCAGCCGGCCTGGTCGCCCCACACAGCCTGCTGTTCAGTCAATTGGTCGTCCCTCACTAACCCCCCTGCCAGCCTGGTCGCCCCACACAGCCTGCTGTTCAGTCATTTGGTCGTCCCTCACTAACACCCCTGCCAGCCTGGTCGCCCCATGCAGCATGCTGTTTGTTTGTTACTATTACTGTGACGGCATCCTGGACAATTTGCATATTCCTCTATTGTTAGGATAGATGGTCAAGATCTGGAAGCAGCCCAAGTGCCCATCAATAGAAGAGTGGATAAAGACGCTGTACTGCGGTGCATTTACACAATGGAATGCTATGTGGCCATTAAAAAGAAAGAAATCTTACTTTTGTGCAGCATGGATGGCCCTGGAGCGTATACAATGCAATAAAGTCAGATAAAGGAAAAAATACTGAATAGGAATAAATAACATCCCAATTTGCAAATAATGTGACTGTGCACGTAAAATACTGAAAAAAATTACCACCTCTTGGCAGTGTGATTGTGATGACTGAACAGGAACACACGCCACTGCTCCTGCCACCATCTTACAAACCCAAGGACCGTCCTCAGAAAGGTGTGGAGAGGCCTCCTTTGTGCGTTGCCACGGACACTCCCTGCTGATTTGGACACAGGACTGAGGGAGCTCATGTTCCAAGGCGACCTAAAGGGTGGCATGGAGAGGACTGTGAGCAGCATGCTGACTGTTTCCATTGCTGCTGCTGGACTGAGTCCCAGGAGACGGGGTGCTGGAGAGGTTAACACCGAGAAGCCTAGGACGGACGTGCCATTGCCAGGCCTTCCTGCAGGGCTCCCATACATTTCTGTTTTACTTACCATGGGGTAGATTTAAAATGTATTCATTAAAAATAATCTTTCTTAGATTTTAGACAACATAGACATCTGTTAAGTATATAGTTGTTACTTCATGTCTCTTTATTTTACTTTTAATTTGAATACTCCCCCCATCCCTCATGTTATGTCTCATTTTATTTTTCAATTAATTTAAATTCAATATCATTTTGTGTTAGTTTCAGGTGTACTGCAAAGTGTTCCCTCAATTTCAGGTATGCACCAGGCACATATATACTTACCACAGTCTTATAGACTGTGCTCCCCATACTATCATCTATTACCAGTGGATCTTGTGCACACCCTTTGGGGTTGTGCTGATAAAAAAAAGGCCAGTGGTGTTTTAGAGTGCTTATACTGGCTACATATTTTCTCTGCATTAGACATGTTTTTATATCACTCCTTTTGAATTTGTTCAACTAATATGTTGAAAAAAATTTAATGAATTGGAATTGCTTGGGCTAAGGATATTCCAAATTTATATTTTGATTCAAAACCATCTTTCCCTCTAATGGTTGATACTCATCAATGTTTTATGAGACTTGAAACTACACAACACTGTTCAACTGAAGAACATTAGGGGTCAGTGTCTTTATTCCGTTTAGTGTGAAGCACTGACTCCATAGCACCAGAGGGAAGAGGGCCCCAGAGGGAAGAATGGGTGAGTGAACCCAGGGAACGCATTGAGGTCATCTTACGAAGGCAGCATTGACTGTAATAGGGCTCTTGACCACTGTTGGTCTAGCTGAAGGACAACTAATTCAATCCAGGAGGGGTGAAAATATTTGTGTGTATTCAGCAAAAAATTGTTCTTAATATCTCTTACTCCTGCCTTTCAGGAGGAACCTATGTAGAACAGGCCTTTATATAGTGCCAGTAGGAGGTGGGACACGTACTGCTAATATATGGATTATAGAAAAAAATGACGGATAAGTTGTTCTTTACTGTGCAATGTGTCAATCATCAAGTGTGAAAAGTGAGAGATTGCTCCTTTCTGCTTTTGAAACAGCTGGTTTTTGTAATATTGTAACAACTCATATGCATCCAAATCTGGAAGGACGTTTCTACAAATAGCTTGCTTACCAAGGTGACTAACATTCCCGACTCCATCAATAATAGCTTTGTAATCCAAATTTTCTTCTATTCCAACCTGTTAAAGAAGAATGACATTTTAAAAATTTGATAAAATATTCAATTAACTGTTCAGTGAAAAGTAAAGATTAGGGATTTCCATTTTAATCATTTAGAAGTAATGCCCTCCAAATGGTCACTTATTACATTTTTAAATTTCCCACAGAGAAAAGAACATTTTAATGTCAAGATTCACAGTCACTGCCGTGTCATTATGACGCTCGGCAGATGCAATGGGCACATGGGTGCACGCAGAAGGGCCAGCAAACAAATGCAAGAGTCCCTTTCTGCTTCCCAGCCGAGGGCTTGTTCTCTTTGAAAACGACCACCAGTGACCACTCTACTTGTGAGCTCTTCTATTTGTTCCAAAGCTGTTTTGATATTTCACATCAATACTTCCTGTGACTTAAGAAGAATTAAGTTGGTGTTTAATCTGTTTGTAATGATTACCTCAAGTGGAATGGGTAAAGCTCTTATCTTCCCTTTTCTTTAACTGCTTCCTTAAACCTTGAACATTGGTCCACATCAAAGCAGGAGATTTGCATCTATCAATGTAACAATGTTGGTTTTATTACATACAAATGCTGCGCAAAGATGGCAAAGACAGTAAAGTAATTTACCAGTTCAATCAATTCTATCTGAAGAAATCTTCAAATTGTATAATTTTCTATACTGCATATTTTAAGAACATTTTATCAATTACATGTAACACAACTGCATTTACTATCATTTATCATTCTGCAATGAGGAAGGAAACACGTTAGACACACCTAGAACAGAAATGACCACTTTGAGATTACCAGGTGACACTGAAGTCATTATAATTTAATAAAGCAATTATCAAATGTAATAAATGATTAAATGTTATTTCAACTATTTTTCTGGTATTTCAAATATAGTTTCATTCTATTTGACCTGACATGCCTCTCTCTGAGATACTGTTTTGGACATTGTCTTGAACTCTATTAATATTGAAACTTTTAAGGACTTTGCATCTGTCTAAAAGATACCTAGACTTTTGAGTTCCTTATGTTGTCTCCTCTCTAGCTTGTTCACATCTACTTTGGTCTGTGTATCTGTCAATAATGGCTTTAATTCTCACTTATAATGGTTGCTCCTCACATGGTGCTTGGAAATGAAGTGGCTCAGCTAGTTTGGGAGTAACTAGTATAATCAAGGGAAGAGCAGACAGCCTCTGAGAAGACTGTGCAGTCAGGGCTGTGATCCGAGGAACAGCGGGTGTGAAGCAGAGGATGGCATCAGTGGCTCCTGCCTTGGGTGAGCAGCAATGCCTCTCCAAGAAGATGTCTACGCTGAGCCCCAAAGGATGAGCAGCTTAAAGCTCACAGGTGAACAGGAGAAGAGCCAAGTGTGTGTTCAAGTCAGAGGTCCGTCTTGGAAAGGCCAATGGGCAAGCAAATATGAGAAATGTAGGCAACGGGAAGGAGTGTGTGTTGTGATTTCAGCTGAGCATATGTGACAGCGAGGAGAGATGCAGCTGGAGAAGCAGGCAGGGACCACACCAGGAAGGACAGGGAGGCAGCCCCTGCCTGCAGTTTGGTCTCCAGAGCAATGGCAAGTCTTGATGCATTTCAGCTAAAGGGTATAGATGGGGCGGGAGGAGGGAGGAGCGGGTGACATGGAAGAGATGAAGACTAGAGAGGAGGAGACCAGTTCAGAAACAGTCAATAAGCCAAGTAAGACACAAAGGTGGTTTGAATTTCCCTCTGACCTCCCACACCATCTAGGGACAGCCCGGGGAAACGTGACTGTGGAAGGCTGAGGCCAGAAAAGAGGGGCAAGTGGATGAAGGGTGCCCCTCAGGCCCCTGCTCGCACAATGGCATGGAGAGAGTTTACACAGACAGACAACAGACAGACAATGGCACTGAGAGAAGACTGAGGGCCTTTTGAATAAGAAAATATATGAGGTTTAGTGCAGATTCTCTACCATTTATTTTGCTGGTTCAGGGCTTATGTTGTTGTCACAGTTTTTCTTGATATTCATCTTTGTTCTAAATTAGTGATATTGTGAGAGAGCTAAACTCTCAGAAGTGAGAATGTTATGTGCTTAATGAACTGATGTTTATTTCCTTGACAAACAAAACTTGATAAATGTGTTTTCATTAAGAATACGTAGCATATTTAAAAAAGAAATTATAAGTTATAAATATGAATGTGCTCACTCACATTAAAAAAATTTGAGTCCTTTAAGAGGACTCTTTTTTATTATCAATATCTATTTTAGATCATAAAAGAATAGTTTCATTATAGGTGATTTAGAAAATATGGGCCTTTTAAAGGGGAAAGTCTCCTGTATGCCATCACAAAGAGAGAAATCACAATGTTTTCTTGATTTCCCTCAATTATTTTTATATTAGTAATAATGCATTCTCTCATTTAATCCTCATAATAACTTCATAAGCAAGTGCTAATAATATTATGTCAATTTTACAGGAAAATATAAAAACTTAGATAGGTTAAATAATTTGTATAATGCCATGTCTTTAACTCACAACTAAATGGCAGAGTCAGTACTCAAACCTGGTTCATTTGACTCAATTCTGTACTCTCAGCCTCTAATGAGTTTTATAAAGTTGAAATTATGATACCATGTATACTATTTCATACTTTTTAAACCATTCATATTTTTAAACAATTAAAAAGCATTAATGTCTAATGTTGAACCATTTTATGTAAATCATTCAAAAACATTATTTTTACAAGATATGTAATATTTCATAACGTATCTAATCATTTCCTTTTGTTTGAACTTAATATTAGTGTAAATGAATCTTTCCCCATTTTTTTGAGCAAGTCTCTAATTATGTTTTAGACTAAATTGCTACAAATTAAAATGGTGAGAACTGAGAATGAAATAAAGTTCTTGATAAAAACAAGCAAACTGTTTCCCAGAAAGTCTACAACTCCTACTCTCTCCAGAAATGTTTGAAAGTGTTTATTTCATCCCACACTCATATTTATTATATTTATTTTGAATAGTTTGAAGTTGAAATTTTCTTCATTTTATATTTTATTTCTTGAATTCGCTACTATATTGATAAAAATCCTGCCCCCCTTTTTTCCTACGGGGATACGGAAAAAAAATTCATTCATTCATTTTCTCATCAACGTTTCTTGATCATCTGTAGTGTGGCATTCTCAGTTACCAGTAAGTGAAAAATGACATTTGGGTACTACTGAGCTTAGTCACGTGAGACAGGCAGATATTAAAAAGTAAACAAAATATAACTATAAATGACAACAATTTATAACAAGTAGAATAAAATTATGTGCTAAATAAAAGCTCAGTGATTTATAAAATGAAGTAGTAACCAGTGACTTATCTCAAGTGGAGTTTTGTCCTTCTAAACAAAGTTCTGATCCA
The DNA here is from genome assembly GCF_000147115.1 of Myotis lucifugus. NCBI lineage: Eukaryota > Metazoa > Chordata > Mammalia > Chiroptera > Vespertilionidae > Myotis > Myotis lucifugus. The sequence continues at coordinate 129,513 of NW_005871671.1, read as the reverse complement.
TCAGATGACAAAGTTCATTTTCTCCTGGGACAGGTTTTCCTGTTGCTTTGAACTCCATTTCTGAAACTCCTGCACCGACACGATTGTCATTAGTGAAATTAATTTCCACTGAAAACACACGCAGGCAATAAAATTGCATCTAGATTTCTAAAACTCAGAATTACAGATTTCAACTAAATTTCCTTTTTTTAAAGATACATTGAGAAAATCATTTATTTGATAAATTTTTAAAAATAAGTTGCCATTTAGGAAGCTGACATTGTGGCTGCACAATATAGGTAATGTACCTGCCTGCCACAAATGTGAAGTGACCCGGAGACCTTAGATGCTGGGGCCATCACAGCAGAAGACAGCCGGCCAGCGCCCCTGCCCTGTCCTCTGGTCCCCCCAGAGCTCTGCTTCCCGAAGGCCTGTGATGCCAGTGACGGGACAGCGTGAAGGAGAAGGACCGAGTGGAGAGAAGAAAAGCCTTCTCTTGGGAGTGCTCCCACCTCCTCACTCCCAGCTCATGTCTATCAGGTGTCTGCTCCCCCCCCTCCTCATCCCTCCACCCTTCACCCCAGGCTCCATGAGCTCAGAACCTCTGCCCCAGGCTGCAGCAAGGCAGGCGGACACCCATTCTGAGGGGCTTTAGCCCTCTCCTGTTTGATCCCTGAGAGACAACTTTCAGAATCTTAAATTGTCCTCGTTTGAGTTCCGAGGCAGATATTATCTGTATTTCAAGCGTCATGTGGAGATTAATGATTCCCTTAAGAGCCTATTGCAAGATTTTAATCTCTCTCAATCAGACTTACATGGTTTTTGTTGCAAGAGGCAGAAACCACTGTGGGCATTAGAGGCTGAAACCAACATACTGGCCAGACAGCTAGAGGTAGAAACGTCCACTAATAATAAATATAATAATAACAACCTCAACAACACACTAATAATACGGTCAACATTTATCTGTCCCTTACAATGTGGCATGCATTATGCTAAGAGATTTACATGTAGGAAACATTCGGTCCTCTCACAGTCTAGGAAGGAGACGTCATGACACCTACTGTTCAGATGAGGAGACTGAGTCACAGAGAGTAACCTGCTCGAGGCCGCACTGCACTGCATCAGGCAGCAGTGAGCTCAGAGGTGAGCCTCTGCAGGCCAAGTGCTGACCTCCCTCCACTGAGAACTGCCCGGAGGACACGCCTCGCTGCCTGGTAACAGCCTACAAAGCCGGGACAGCAAATGTCAAGATTGAGACAATTTACTTGTATGAATCTAATGAAGACATTATAATGTAATAAATGTCCTAAGTTTTCATTCAACACATTTTTATTGGGTACTTAATATGTATCAGGCAGTGCTGTAGAAAAATTCCTACCCTAATGGGATTTAAACCTAAATTGCTACATTCAAATAACTGTATTACCCAATATGGAAAATAGAGAAATATTCACTAATAATGAACCACCTCAACACAACTACTATTATAATTTTGAATATGTTTTCTAATCTTTTCCCATGAGTATATTTGTTTTCACCTAACTTAGTGATATACATATAATTTCCTTTAAAATATAATAGAAAAACAAAGCTGTTCATTTTTAAACACTATTTTATTTATCATTTATTAGATTTTTTATGGTATTGTATTTTGCATGTTTTTTTAAACATAGTCTCAAGGCAAAACACTTGGAGAATACTCTCTAAGGATTCTACATATACAGTAATTTTAAACTTTTATATTCAAGGGCTAGTACTCTCTTTTCTTAAAATTTAATTATAGTCCATTGCTTTTTTTTATATCCAATTACTGAATACAGACCAGATCAAAGTATTATTCAAGAAAAGCAAATCCTGATTGAGTAAGTGATTAACAAGTGGTGGAATGATTAGATTACATTAACTATGTATGACATATTTATCACATCTTCTAGTGGAGGTATCATTATTGTTATATCATTTGGGAACATGACCTTACAACTTTAATCATTTAATTTTTTGTACACATTTTTAAAATGTTGTCTAAACTTCCAATTTTCTATATTCTATTTGGTTTCCTTTGCATCGAGTTTCTGTCCAGTTGATAGTACAAATAAAAAACAAACGAAACTAATCAAACCACACTTTATGCCCAACAAACCTATTAAAGTCCCAAACCAAATGCACACACTTTACCTGTTTTCCAACCAGTGTCATGAATGAACGTGTTTTCCAAAGCTGTTTGGTCCCAGCTCTGGGATTTAAGTTTCTTCTGATTCACATTTACTTGTGTGAGATCTTCATCAATGTTGATAGGTAATTGTTTGGGGACATTACATGCTGTATATTTCTTTCTCCATTTTTATTTATTTAGTGTTCCCCCAGAAAAGGAAAGAGTAAGGAGTTAGTGTCATAAATTACCTCGCAAAAGCTTAATTCTATATTATACTTAATTCATTACATTAAAATATTTTCAATATTAGGAAAAATGAAGACATCCTTGAACCAATTTATAGAACAGCTATGGCTAGATTTAGGTTCTGGATTTTACTATGAGACACTATAAAGAGGCCTATCGAACTGAAACCTAAATGCAGGTTCAGCTTCCTGCCCCAGTGACAGCCAGACACCTGAGACAAGTACTGGTGCAAAAGGAAAGAGGTTTATTCAGGTGCCATGAGTTGGGAAAATGGTGGGCTTCTGTCTCAAAGACCATACCCCTTCCTGCTCAAGGCTGGGGGTCTATAGGGATAGAGAGGGGAGGGCTTTTTCTATCCAGTTATCTTTCTAGCTTTTGGTGCCCTGGGGCCCTCTCCATTCATCTTTCTAGTCATCCTCCATGCTCAGTGTAAGAATCTCCACCTGCCATCTTGGCTGGTGGGGGAGACTCCCCCATGCTCCCTGGCTGTACAGTCACAGAGCAACCACATCAAGTGCAGAGGTCAGCACAGCTTTCCTTAGCCATCACACTCATCTAAATCAACAGAAATTCCGTCTTAGCCCGCCCAGCTTCCAGATGGCAGGTGTGCAGGTGATAGGGCAGATTCCTTCAGACCTTCTCTCCTCCCTGCCATTAAAGGATGTGGTTTCATTTCCAGCTGCTCAGAGTCTTATTCATAAAAACATAATCACCAGCACATCCTTGAACTATTCCTTTTACTCCCCTCAGCCACTTCATATGGTCATAAGACCTACCAGGTTTGATTGTTAAGAAAAGTAAAACAGGGCTTTCTATAAAGATTATGGCTTAGAGCAGCCGTGGGCAAACTATGGCCCGCGGGCTGGATCCGGCCCGTTTGAAATGAATAAAACTAAAAAAAAAAAGATCGTACCCTTTTATGTAATGATGTTTACTTTGAATTTATATTAGTTCACACAAACACTCCATCCATGCTTTTGTTCCGGCCCTCCGGTCCAGTTTAAGTACCCATTGTGGCCCTCGAGTCAAAACGTTTGCCCACCCCTGGCTTATAGTGTAGTGAATGCCTGCTCACTTGTTCCACAGAATGAATAGTCCTCTAACCCAACACTGCTCTGTGCTGACTTCATTGCACCCCTACCTGAAACCACAAACTAGCTCTCATAACCTTATGTCACTGGACCTTATGTAGATAGCACCCTGGTATCAAATATTTGGTAATCATATCAGAAAACCACATATGAAATTGATGAAGCGGCAGAAACCATGAAGATCTTCGCCCACCCCATGACAAGCCACCCCTTCAAAAAAGGAAGAAAAGGCTTTAGGCAACTCTGTGATAAATGTCATGACCTTTAAATTTGTGTGATCCCAAATGAGTCCGCTGTGATTGAAGAGTCAGGGTTCAGACTAAAGGCAATGCAACGTTTCTGTAGTTTTTGCTGTTAAGTAGCCTCACTGAAAGGCAGGAAACTACCTGTGGAACGACGAGAGAGAAGCAGAGGAGATTTCTTTACTTTGTGGCTGCAGGCTGGCTGTCAGCAAGCATATAGCCAATACAGAACAAAAAAGCCCTGGCAGTGACTCCTTGGTCTGAGGACAGGAAACTGTCCTGGCAGAGCTCTGAAAGTGCCTTAGAGTCCCTGTGAACGCCCTGTGCTCATCACCTTTCCTCTTCTCCCATAACTGAGCAGCCAGGCTCCCACAGCAAGGAAGCAATGGCACAATAGGTCATGCGGGTTTCTGACAGGAACACCGCCATCGCTCATGCCCCCAGGATTCCTGCCCACACACTTGTTATTGATTTGGGGCCTGACTCTTGGCTCTGTTTCCTACTTTTGATAAAAGGACCAGACATTCAGAGGTGAAGCCTGAGACACAGGTATCACCCATATCTTCCTACTTGTGATGGGACTTGTGATACCATTTCTCCAGTATTGTTTCATTGCTTTGGTTAAAGAGCATGCTGCCTATAAGACCAAAGACTCTGGTTTAATGCCTGTACAGAACCGGCAGTTCCTCCTTTCTGTACAGACTTATGACGGGATTGTTTCTTAAATCAGATCTCCTCCGTGCGTGCTACTGCTCACATGCAAGGACTGAGAAAAATATATGGGCCCGGCCGGCGGCGTGGCTCAGTAGGTGAGCCAGGTGGTAACAGTTCAGTTCTTGGTCAGGGCACATGCCCAGGTTGGGGGCTCAATTCCTGGTGGGGGCGTGCAGGAGGCAGCCAATCAATGATTCTCTCTCATCATTGATGTTTCTACTTCTCTCTCCCTCTCCCTTCTTCTATGAAATCAATAAAAATTATATTTAAAAAAGAAAAAGCTCTGGAAGATACCATAAATCTATTGCTTCAGCTGGGAAGTTTATATTTTGTATTATCTCTGATCCCATCAAAACTTGATTCCAATGGATGAAGCTTTCATTTATTCTTTTGTTCATACATGCATCAACCATTTAATGAAGTGCCTATAGTGAGATAGAAGATAAATCTGTTGCAAAAGATTCAGAGATGAATGAAACATCATCCATCATCAAAGACCTCATGTTCTAGGGAGAAAACAGGAGGTATCAACTGTCAATTATAATACAATCTGATAAGTATGAGGGCTGAGATGTGCATGGAGGATTCCAAGGAATAAAAGAGTTGCACCTAGTCCAGATGGGACAAGAGACAAAGGAGACTTTTCAATGAAAGATGCCTGAGAAAAGTCTTAAATGATGGGCAGGGATTATCAAATTGAAGGTGGGGAAGGAAGTCAGGGCCAGAGGTATCTAGAAGGAGAGAACAGCGTGAGCACAGAATGGCGATTTCGAAACACAGCAGGAAGTTCTATGTGCTGATACAGAAGATACAAGGCAGGGAGGGCAGAGGAGTAGGTAGGCGAGCAGATTTTGAGGTTTCACAGGCCAGAACAAGGGTTTGAACTAGGGGTAGGCTACTGAAGGGATGTAAGTTGCAGGTAGTTCTCACTGGGCTCATTTGTCCTCACCCTCAAACGCCGCCTGCCCCAAGCACACAGACCCTGCGGTGTGGCCCTCTGACTTGATGTAGGACCAGCAGGTTAAGTTCCACTTGAAGGAGCGAAGCCTCTTCCCAGTGGAGCCAAGTCCATGGCTACACACAGTGTGCGGAGGAAGGTGCCCTAATTGGCTGAGATTTGTGATAGAACTGGTTGGTGGCTCTTAGGAATCCCAGGGCAGATGCCCCAACTGCACAGCTAGCGTTTGCCCTGCCCGAGCACAGGCACCGTTGCTCTGAGCAGGAGCCTCCACACACAGTCCTGGCTCCTCCAAAGTGAGAGGGGCACCCGACCCTGGGGGATGGAGGCAGGTGTTTGACTGAGAGTAGACATTTCTCTGTAGAGATGTCTGGTGCTCTCCCCCATAGCACTACTGTTTGTGTCAGGGGTGCCCAAGGCTCAGTATGAATGGGGCTCCATAAGCCTATCCAGCCATTGCAGGTGTGCTGTCCCCATCACTGGATAGCTGGGCTGCAAGTGATCTGATGGCAGGCGGTGACACTGTGGCCTCCCATCACAGGTGAGACATCTCCCTGTGAGGGCACCACCTGTGTGCTGGCCAGGTGGGCCCCAGTTGTTCTGATGGGAAGTGGGAGTAAGAGGCCCTCCCATCAGGCGAGGGAGGTTGGGCCCTCCCATTGCATCACCTGCATCCTGCACAGGTGGTTCCCGGGGCTTGGAAAGAAAGTGCAACTACAGGGGGACTTGCATGGATAATGGAGGCCATGCGGCCAGGAAAGGCCTGGGTGGCCTGAGGAAAGGTGGACAGACATGTCTCGGGACATACCTTCATTCTCCATGGTGGTGGCTGTTCGAGTGCAGGAGGTTCCCTGTCCAGGCAGCCACAGTGCACTGATGGCCAGTGAACACTAGCGCCTCCGTCAGGGGACTGGTGCCCTCCCCATCACCACACCGCCTGTGTCATGACAGGTGGGCTCCAGGGGGTGGGATTTCAGGTGGAACCAGCAGCGTATCCATGCACTGGGGTGATGCCTGCTCCTCCTCCTCAGCAGCCAGGCTGCGGACAGGTGGGTCCCTGGTCTTATGGCCAAAGGGGGACGCAGAAGCAGGGCTGTGTGCCTTCCTCAGTCCATCCCTAACGCAGATACTCCGGCTGCTGTGGATGAGTGGGGCCTGGGGTGGACATACTGACCCCAGAGCTGGCACCATCCATGGAGCCGCAGGACCCATAACCACAGGTGGGCCTGCCGATGTACCGGCAAACTGAGCTGCTGCTCCCGGTGTCTAGCGTCTCGGTGGCAACGCCAACACCATAGTGTGTAGTTCGGCGCTAACAGGAGCACTGGGGGAGAGGGTCCCTTCTGGCACCTGGAGGAGTCCCTCAGGTGGGCTGAGGGATGGGTGGGGGCAATGGGATGGTCTGAGGAGGGCAGGGGTACTTCAGTGCTGGTTGGCCGGTGGGGGGACTGCAGGGTCCCTGTGCCCCACACTGGATTGGATTTGGTAAACTGGCAGGAACCTCGGACTGGACTCAGGGTAAGTGCGAGCATAGCAAGGGGGAGTGGTGTCCATGTCACTGTCCTCATCATCCAAGGGCAGCTGAGAGGTGAGACCTTCAGGTGCCCCGGCTGTGATGGGAGCAGCGACCTGGCCAGGCTGAGTGGCCAGGGGCCGGGGGTCTGCCATCGCTGAGCCAGGAGGAGAGGGAGAAGGGGCAGACTGAGTGGCACTGCAGCCAGCCCTGGCCTCTGGGTCAGCGCCCAGGATGCAGTCACCTGCAAGGCAGGGCAGCTTAGGAGGCGGGGGCAGCTCCCCTCGATCCCACCGCAGTGGGGGCAGCGGGAGCTGGAGGGGCAGGGACATGGTTCTCTTGAGGGGCTTCCTGGGGGCAGAGGCGGGTGGAGGATGGCTGCTGGATGGCTTTGGAGCCTCCACCTGCTCACACAAAGGTGGTGACACCGGGACACTGGGCTGGGGGTCTCCCCGCAGCACTTCCTCTGCAGGGCTCTGTGGCTGCAGGAAGCCACTGGGGCTTGGGTTTGGCTGCAGAGCAGGGGGGGCACCTCCCGCAGGGCTGCCTGAGCCTGCGACCACCCCGCCTTCAGAGGAGCAGCTCCCGGGAGACAGTGGGGCGCGCCCACTGACGCTGCCCCGTGGGTGCTGGGCATGGAGGCCCAGAGGTCCAGGACCGCTCTTGCCGGCAGGGAGGATGCCCGTGGTCTCCGGGGCCCTAGATGTCAGTGGGGGGTCCCCAGGGCGGTAGGGACTCTCCTGGTCACGCGGTCCCTTGTTCTGTACCTGATGGTCTTGGTTCTCTGCCCTCCCTTTTGGGGACCCTTCTTGGACCTTCACCTCCATGTCCTTCGGAGGAGGAAGTGGGATGGTACGGGCTGGTTTTGGCTTCATAACCTGGACTTCCGGCCGGGGGAGAGCAAGTCTGCCCCTGGGAGGAGGGTTGTAGCCTTTCCTAAGATTAGGTGAACACAGCCGGGGCTCCTCTGGGGGGTCCTTCCACCCCACCGAGGGGAGGACACCCAGAGGGAAGCGTCCGGTCTGGGGGAGAGGACACGGCCTTCCCCCCGCTGTGTGACAGCCAGATGCTGCTGGTGCAGGGCCCTGGGGTAGGAGCCCGAACTCTGGGCCCAGGGCAGATGAAGGACCCCGGGGGAGGACCCGATGCCCAGGGCCCAGGGCAGGTGCAGGACGCCATGGCAGGTACCCGAACCCAGGGCCCAGGGCAGCTGCAGGACTCCGGGGGCGGACCCGGTGCCCAAGGCCCAGGGCAGGTGCAGGACGCCGTGGAAGGAGCCCCAACCCAGGGCCCAGGGCAGGGGCAGGACCCCGGGGGAGGACCCCGAACCCAGGGCCCAGAGCAGGGGCAGGACCCCGGGGGAGGACCCGGTGCCCAGGGCCCAGGGCAGGGGCAGGGCCCCGGTGGAGGCGCCTGTGACCAGGTCCCAGGGCAGGTGCAGGACCCCGGGGGCGGAGCCTGTGCCCAGGGCCCAGGGCAGGTGCAGGAGCCGCGGGGTGGGTGCGGCCAGGCGGGGCATCCCCCCTGTGCACCCCGAAAGCCACCGGGCGGCGGGCACCAGGCAAGGCCGGGCGGCGGTGGCCGCGGCGGCGGATTAAAGGAAGAAACCTGGAAAGCAAATTGCCCATCGAGAGCCAATTGTGCGCCAAGCGAGCCGAGGTCAGAGTGGAGACCAGGAGCGCTGCTCCTTCGCTTCCTCCTCCGCTGGGGCTCTCGCACGCACTGAGCCAAGGTGGTCCAGGAGCTCTGATGTCTCCATGGAAACGTCAACGGAGACTGTGCACGTGCCAGTCCAGCGCGGGAGGAGAGGTCAAAGGGCAGGGGGCGGGGCCTCCGCACTGGCCACGCCCTTCCTGACTCTCCAGCACCTGGGCCTCCAGCTGTGGGGCAGGGGCTGGGCACCCGCTGACCCTGCACGAGGAGCCTGTTCCAGACCCGGTCCCCGCGCCAGACCTGCCCTTCCTGCCTCGGGCTCTGCGGGTGCTTAGGCGCCTTCCCCAGGGTCCAGGAGGCCCGAGCCTGTCACAGCCAGTGCGGGAGCCCCCAGATCCTGGGGGCATGTGGCCCCTCCTCAGGGCTCCCCAGCTTCTCTGTGCTGCCCAGACTCAGGGCCTCCCTCCATGGCTGCCCTGGCCGCCCGCCTCCCCGGCCAGGGGAGAAGGTTCCTGAGGAGTGGACCCGAGCCCTGACCTGACTGGGGCCGCACCCCCACATCCAGAGCAGAGCCCGCAGCTAGCAGGGATTGCACCCCAATACGCTGCCTTGTGAGTGAGCAAACAGTGAGTCTTTCCCCAGGAGCCTTCTTGGGAGGGAGTCCCTGTCCTTGTGGAGCAACGGAGGGGACACAGGGAAGCATTTCCCAGGCCTTCCGTGTCCTTTGAAGCCAACACAGTGGTCAGAGCCTTTGAAGTGTCCGTCGGACACCATCACATGCATCTCCCGACTTATCCTTGCATTTCACCCTTTGCATGGACTGGCTCATGAAACAAACAGTTGAGCCCAGAGGTGTGGCTCAGTGGATTAGAGCATCATCCCATGCACCTGAAGTCACTTTGATGTTTCTCTCTCTCTCCCTCCTTCCCTCCCTTCGACTCTCTCAGAAAACAATGGGAAGAAATATCCTCAGGAGAGGATTAAAAAAAATTGACGTGGCCTTTGCTTTGGGGGCTTAAAATCATCCCAAGCATATGGACTTCTTTGATCTAGTCCTGCAATGAATTTGGGGACATGTATAACATTAATTTATTAATTAATCCGCTTGAATATTAGGGATTGAAACGGCATGTTTTAAAGTGGTATCTGAGAGCATTATTTACTCTTTAGCCACAAAAAATATACAGCAGAAGACAGCAGTGACGAATAGTTTCATTTAAGGTCACGTTAAGTTTCCAATTAAATTGCCCCCCTCTAACTGTTTTTGGCTCAGTGGATAGAGTGTTGGTCTGCGGACTGAAGGGTCCCAGGTTCGATTCTGGTCAAGGGTACGTGCCGGGTTGTGGGCTCCATCCCCAGTGTGGGGCATGCAGTAGGCAGCCGATCAATGATTCTCTCTCATCATTGATATTTCTATTTCTCTCTTGCTCTCCCTTCCTCTCTGAAACCAATAAAAATATATATTTTTTAATTGCTCCAAAGTGAGGACATTTAATTATTTTTCTACCAATGACACTAAGTAGTATTACATCCTGTCTGATAAATACTAGACAATTGATTAAAAAAATAAACTGTATTTAACCATCTTCCTTTCTAAAATACAAATGGCTAAATAAAAAAGTAAATAACTATGGTTCTTTTTTTGTCATGTACTTTTATCAGTTCTGTTTTATTAAAACCCTTCCAAACCATTTGCCACTGCATGGTGGGCCTTTTAGTACTAACTAGTCTCCGTCTGTTCTCCCGCCCCACCCCCCCCCCCTCAGCACGGCACGTTTCGGGCGGACTCGGAAACCCTGGATTTTTGTTACCTTTGGGGAGTCTTAGGAGCCGGAAGAGGGCAAGAACAATCTCCCGGATGTGATAACCCTGACTCGTTTTGGCCTCGGACGTGTTCCCCGGAGCATTACCCGTGGTTGTCTATCGTTAAATTAAGAATGACACTGACCACTGAGAACCGATTAATCAACACATTCATCCCAAAGTGGTCTGGCAGGGCGAGGAAAGGTTACCTGG
>NW_005871671.1:77793-118777 GCF_000147115.1 Myotis lucifugus | reverse complement strand
TCCTAGCAGTTGGTATAGGATGACAGCTGTCTGGTTACTCACTTGTCTCCACCACCTGACTCTGAGCTCCATGAAGGAAGTAGCTAAGTCTCACCTCTTTGCCTCTGTTGCTGAGCTAAAGTGCAGCTCTCATTCACCAGACATTCACCAAATGACTAAAAGCATCCGTTTCCATATAATGCGAATAGGGCAGGTTCCGCTTGGTGGCTGTCCATGGCACCATGCAATGTCTGCCCATCGGTCCTTCTGATTTAATGTGGGACATTGTTGTTCCCGCAGCTAAGGGATGACGTCCAAAAGTAACCATAACAAAAGCAGTAACAGCTACCATGTCCTGTGTGATCCCGTGGGGTCAATCACGCATTGGCCTTATTTTCCTCATGTTGCAGTTTGGAAAGGGATATTAAGTGGTTTGCCCAAGTTCGAAGACCTATAAAAGGACTGAGCCGATATTTGCACCCAGGTCTCCTCAACTGATTTTAAAGGCTTCCAAAGCTCTCTCCACGATGCTTTATATGTATAAGGGAACATAATTCCCACCTATATAATTTTATAAAAACAGATGACCTTAATGACATGAAACTTTTCAAAAATAGTATTGCCTTTTCCCACAGACGGGAACAACTGAATTCCTGCGTGCGCCAGTGTGAGTGTTGGCATTCAACAAGCACTTATTACCATTGCCCCGTGCGTATTCCTGTGATGGGATTTTTCTTTATAGACACACTATCTCCTTTCTACTTTCTTTAAGTGAATTTGAGAATAAGAATTGAGGCTTGCATTTATGTTCAATATTTATTTTTTATTAAATCTAATCTGAAAGCAAGTTATATTAAAGAAAAGAGAAAAGCACACAGAAGAAAATAAAAACCTTCTGGAATGTCACCAACCAGAGATATAACTGCTGGGAGGACCTTTCTCTTAAATTAAAAATATACTATTATTCCTCAAAATGAAACTATACAATATATCTGTTTATTGATTTTGTTTTATAGACGATATGAGTACATTATTGATACATCATTCTCTATGTAGCACTTCATTGTACAGTCATAACAACATATTAAAGCAGCTTCTCAGTTTTGAAAATTTGGGTTACATTTATATATTTTACCATTATAAATATCTAATTTATAAATATATTTATCAATCTATAAATAAATATCCTATTTATTTATCTAATCTATAAATGTCCTCATTTTGACCAAGAGAAAAGTAAAAGTTGGCATGAAAATTGTCAAAATGCTACTCTTAGTGAATGCAATGTAGAAAAATATATTTTGCAAAACTACATTGCAAATAATTGCAAAAACCATGTAAGGTCTGTATATCCAGGTAAACTTTTTGCACTGGGAGCAGGAAGTCAGTAAGAGTTTGGGCGTGAATGCGTTTTACCAGAACTTCCGTCCTCGGTCTTGGCCTTGTTTATGCGGAGCTGCCATTTCCTAGAAGGACATGACTGTGGGCGCCATGGGATGCGCACTGGCTCTCTAAGACTCATAGAACTTTGTGGAACCATTGGGTCCTGAAGGCGTCAGTGAAAGCTGCCTGTCAGGGAAATACGGTGAATGGCCACACAGACACAGCGTGAAGTTGAACTTTGTCCCCTGCCTTCCAGGCGCAGCGGCCTCCCCTTGCCCTCGCAGCCCACCAGCAAGACTCCCACTGGGGAGCGGGGCCTGGGGGTGCACAGTGGGGAAGGCGTGGGCTCCGAAGTCCAGTCGGCTTTTGGTCTCAAATCCAAGTGCCAATACTCACTAGTTGTAGAAAAGTTATCACTTTACTTAATTTATCAAAATGTCAGCTTCCTCACCTATACAATGAGAGGTAAAATGCCACCTTGCAGGGTTGCTGTGGGGTTTAAATGAGCTAAAGTTTGCAAAGCAGAGCGATCCTTTAAACAGAATGCACTCCAGACTTATAGCTACCATTGTGGCAACGTGTGTGTACGCATATATATGTCTGTATATGGGGGACAAGCTACCACAGCAAGTATGGGGTGTTACTCATACTTGCACCCCATACTGTGTTTAAGTTTTCTGTGTTTAAGACCTTTGTTTGTTGAATAGAATTATAAATGCAGTTCAAATCTCATTTGCTAGCATTGTAATATATTTAATGCAAACTTTAAAAAAGGCAATAAAATGCTTTTCCAGGCAGAATAGCATTAAAGGAGCATCCTTATCCCCTAATGTTGTATTTGAGCTATGAGAACTTTTCCATAATTTCCAGAAAAGTGTCAGGATGAATATATATCAGCAGACTCACCTTCTTGAAGGGCAGTGGCTATAAATAGCCGGCACTGATGTCGCATGAACATGCACACCATGCTCTGACTACACACAGAAAAGTGACATGAAGATTATTTACTTCACAAAAGATTATATATACAAATCAAGGTATTGACAAGGTTGCCGGGTACCGCTCCAGAAGACTGATGGAATTAGTAGAATCAGGCTACTTCCCTCACCTGAGTGATGTGATCATTTAGAGGTGCCACGCAGTGACAGATCATTCCTCATTATTGTTTGTAACAGTTGTGGCCATGTTTGCACTGGTTTTATTAACATCTGCTACTCCCTGTGGGGAAACCACAACCTTGATGTTTATTTTCTTCTGAGTCTGTAAACCTTGTAGCCGCTCTCACAGTGGCTGTGGAAGTGCCGGCCTCCGTGGTGTCCAATGGTGCTCAGGCACCTTACACAGAGGTGTGCGGACTGATCGCTGTGCGTTCGTCACACAATCCTTGGTCACGGGTTGTGTTAAGCTGCACCAAACTTCAGGTCAGTGTAAAGTACCTGTGTAAACCCAGTGACATCGCAGGCAATTGTGACATGTTCTCTCCCACTCCCCAAGAGTCACACGTGTCTTTCCATGTTTACTCCTAATCCATGGAGCTAGGACAGGACCTTCTCCCTCCGGCAGAAGGCCCTTCCTCCAAGGCGGGCGCATGGAGCAGCAGAGCGGAGGGAGACTCGCGCCTCCCCTCGAGCATCTGCCAGAGCTGTCACGGTCTTCTTGTTTTTACTTCACCTTTTCTTTTCTTTCTCTTTTCCCACTTTTTTTCTGATTCCTCGCAACACCCAGTGCTTTGTTTGTTAATCTTTCACACTTGCTCTCTAAGTCATACCCTCCCTATGTATGAGGTATTCGTCCTTCATGTAAGTTCATATAAATTATTACAGGATGCCCGGCCGGTGTGGCTCAGTGGTTGAGCATCGATCCATGAACCCAGGAGGTCGTGGTTCGATTCCTGGTCAGGGCACATGCCTGGGTTTCTGGTTCTATCCCCAGTGAGGGGTGTGCAGGAAGCAGCCCATCAATGATTCTCTCTCCTCATTGATGTTTCTATCTGTCTCTCCCTTCTTCTCTCTGAAATCAATAAAATATATTTAAATGCTTAGAAAAAAAGTGACTTTCTGTCAATTAAAAGTTTGTGAAGCTTTTACAACTCTTAGTGAAAAAAATGTGGAGTTTTGAAAAGCACAACCTAATTTGGTCTAAATGGAATACTTTTTTTCCAAGTGTATTTTCATTCTTGTATATATAAATGGAATCTAGGACTTAGAAACTAAACACATCCATTATAGTGTAGAGCTGGCTGAACATAAGGGTTAGCGGCTCTCATAGGAATGAACTTCCTAGAGGCAGGGACCGCATCACCTTCATTTGTATGTCAAGAGAGCCTGCAACCAGGTGATGAGACCTGAACGTTAAAAAAAGGTTTGTAAGTAAGAACCTGCTCCTCCCCAGCTTCCCGGGGTCAGAGTGTGACACCCCATCCCTCCAGTTGCTCAGGATGAGAGCTGTGTCAGCCTGGGCCTCTCCTTCCCTCACACCTCACACCCCACCTCCTGAGGACAGGCCTCCACTCTTAGGACAGAACTTGATTCCATCCTCGCCCTCCCAGCGCTTCCAGTCACCTAAGGCCTTCCCGCCCCGCCCCCACCCTGCTCCAAGACCAGGCGACCCTGTAAATGCAGGTGCAAGTGTCCTGCTCTCATCGAAGCCTCCCCCAGCCTCCAGTCTGGGAACAAATGTCAAAGTTATGACATCCTATGAGGGTCACCTGGCCACAGCCTTTCTCATCACCGCTCTGCCCATTGTGCTCACCTCACAGAGCCTCACACCTTTGCACTGGTTGGTACAGTCCTGTCCCAGTCAGCTGGGCTGCCCTAACAACACCCCACAGCTGGGCGGCTTAAACAGCACACACCCATTTCTCACGGTTCTGGTGTCAGCATGGTGGGCTTGGCATGCGCCCCATCCCTGGCTTGCGGGCGGTCACCTCCTTCCTGTGTCCTCCCATGGCAGAGTGTGTGCAGCGCCAATCCTACCCTAACAGGGCTCCACCCGTAGGCCTCACTCAACCTTAATTCCTTCTTGAATTTCCCATCCCCCAGTGCAATCACACAGGGGCTTACGGCTTCAACAAATGAATTCTGGAGGGACATGATTCAGTCCAGAATGTTCCCCCTTGGGTAATTGCCAGGCGCGCCCCTGCCCACGGACCCGCTCCTGCTGCTCTCTGAATTTCTCAGTGGAGTCGCCTTTTCTAGAACCACCTAGACTGCTTTGGGGAAAACCCATTACCCAGGAAGACATGGCTGCTATCTCCACAGGGATGGGCGGTGGGTGCTGGGAGTAGCCCCACAACAACGGGCACAAGAACCAGACCCCACACGGACATCTGTAATGGGATGTGCGTCGGTTCCCCTCCAGGGCCCGCGAGCTGCAGCCCTGAGGAGTCCCAGACTGAGCACAAGTTCACAGAGAGCTCCGGGGGGACCATCGAGGAAGGGGCTCAGCATCTTGAGAGACAGATGTCTCTGAGACAACCTGGGCCCCGGGCCACGCTGCCCAGGCTGAGGGATCTCCGTGGGCCGCTGGAGTTTGGGGACACCGTGGGCTGGGGGATACCCCTGCCCCTGGGAGCATGGTGGACAGAACAGACCAGCCAGGGTAGCTCTAAAGCACCCACAGAGCCACCAAGAGTTGGCGAGTGGCACTGCCTTCCCTCGTCCCTCCACGCGCCCACCCTGGAGGACGGGGAGCACAGCTGGCAGAGAGGGAGCGGGGAGAGCAGGACCGACTGCTCTGCAGGTCTTTGCTGAGACTTTCTGTACAGTGAGTCGCACCTGTTCGACGTTTTGGCCACGATGTGCACTTGCATCATCACCAGCGCCGTGGAGATTTGTGCTGTTGCCATCACCCCGAGAGTTCCCTTGTCCCCTGGGGAGCGGGCTGTTCCCAAGTCATGCGATGACTTGTCCGACTCCAATGTTAGGGTGCTCACTTGTCTGCCAGCGGCTGACAACAGCCTGGGAGTGTGCGGGTGCGGCTGCAAGGTCTCCGCCCGCCTGCCCTGGAAGGCCTTCTGGACTTGTGTGCTCCCTGAGGGGGGTCACACCGGAATTTCTACTTCCCCACAGCCTGGCCCCACGCTGCTGCTTAAGGTGAAAACACGGACAGGCACGGGACAGGCGGGGCAGGGGCCAGAGCAGAGCTGCTGGGAGGGCGGGCTGGCTTGAGCAGGAATATTCCACACGACTCAGAAGTGACCCCCGGAGAACCCGGAGAGACAGCGTGAGAAAAACCAAGGCAGAGCCTTGTTTTTATCAGCCAGAAACCAGATAATGGTGTCTCCACGGTGGAGACGCATGACTTACTCACTCCATTGGCTCAACAGTAAATCATGGGGAGTCTGCGTGGCGCTGGGGGCTTCTGTGAGCACCAGCGACCAGAGGGCGAGCTGAGCGCACCTGCCTTCATGAAGCGTGCAGTCCGGCGAGGCTGCTGATGGTATGAAGTCCCGAAGTACCTGAATCCCGAAGTACTCGCTCCCCCCAGCTGTGGCGGCTCCCAACCGCAAGCCTCTGATCACGGCACAGCTGGTTCCTGCCTCCTGGCCAGCTTGCTTGGTGTCTGCTCGATCTCTCCTGTGTCTGTGATGAGTCAGAGGGCCGGGTGGCAGCTGGCTGGTGCAGGATTGATGGGGAAAATGAGACATTTCTGGGGGGCTAGCAATCGGAATCTGTGCAGGAACCTAATGCACATTCCTGTTAGACTACAATTAAGTCACTGCCCCTTTCTCCACAATCTGGTCTTGCAAGACCTGTTTACCTAAGTACTCCTCCCTTTTACAGGGGCCATAAACCATGAACAAT
The DNA here is from genome assembly GCF_000147115.1 of Myotis lucifugus. Taxonomy (NCBI): domain Eukaryota; kingdom Metazoa; phylum Chordata; class Mammalia; order Chiroptera; family Vespertilionidae; genus Myotis; species Myotis lucifugus. The sequence goes on along the minus strand of NW_005871671.1, from coordinate 112,610 downwards.
ACACAACCCCCAGAGGGGTTATCAGTGCTGGCGCCAGGCCAGGCCTTTAGGTGTGGTCTCACGTCCCCCACCCCAACACACGGGGCTTTTTGCAAAGCCCGAGAAAGGTCCAGAAGTCCCATCCCATATTTGGGGGACAAAGAAACCAAAGGGTATAAAGGGAAAGCTTCCTCCATACTGTCTTGCTCAGGATTTGGAGAGAAACAGTCTACCCTGAGTCACCGTACTGGTATATGTGAAACATCTGAAAATAAATGGGTTTTTCCTGTGCCTCCAAGTACTCCTATGTGTTCTTTGGTTGCTTGGTAAATTCTGTAACAGGATGACCTCCCGCCAGGACACAAAGAGCCTTAGTTCTCCATGCGACCTCAGTGGCATGCAGCAGGCTTGATGGTCTTGGGGGTGCAGTCACAGCAAGAGAGCAAGCCCAAATGTACAGACACCTTTCAAACTGCTTCCTGCATTATGTTTTGTGATACCCCATTGGCCAAAGCAAATCCCACAGAAGAGTCCATTGTGTACATCCACCTCTTGTTGGGGCGATTAGCAAGGTCACATTGCAAGGGTGTGAATTAGAGGAGGAGAGAGGAAAGGAAAGTACAGGGCATTGTAAGAACGCATCACAGGGGCTCAGGTTCACTCTGGGAGTGGAGAAGTCTTCTCTGTGACAGTGCTGTTGGGCTGAGAGCTGCGTTATAAGTAGGGGTCTCTGGGTGCAGGTGAGAGGGTCTTGCAAGAAAGAGCATTCAAGGTAGAGGAACCAGCATGTGCAAAGACCTTGAGGCATTCGGGAAGGTGAAACCGCCCAGGGCTGGGTGACAAGATAGGTCACCAGGGAATGAACCACAAGGGCCTTCAGGGTCAAGCCACAGACTCTTATCTTAACCTCTGAAGCATCAGCAGCTGATGAGAAGGAAACTTGGGTTTTCATGATTCCCCAGGTACAGGGCAGAGACAGTTATGCTGAGCAGAGCACAAGCATGTGTAGGGAGAACAGTGAGGATGTCAGGTCGTCCAGGCAGGAGATGATGCTGGGGAGCAGGGCGGTGATGAGAAGAAAAGAACTGCTGTCTGGAGGGGCGGGCTGGTTTGAGAAGGAACATTCCACACGTGGGAGTCAAAGACAGAGCACCTTTGGGGTGTGTGCAGTCAGAACATTGCTACACGGCCAGGGAGGCTGCTGTCCACACCGTGGATGGAAGGCTGGCCTGCCCTTTTGGGGGGGACCTGAGCACCTTGCCGAGGCTTCTCCCTGCACTGACCTCCGGGCGGTGCCCGGCACTGGGAGGGGTGCGGCATGCCCGCTCTCCGTGAGCCCTTGACTGTGACCACCTGGATCTGGCACTCTGGAGTCACTGTGGCCAACCCTTCTCACCCTTTCCCCCACCCCAGCAGCTACCGGCAACCCCAGGCCATGGCTGGTGCCCCCGCAGCACCTACTCCCTGCCTCTGTCTTCGCTCTGCCTGCCCTGCTGTGGTGCTGTCAGGTGTGAGTCTGCTGCCAGTGTCTAAATGCCCATCATTCTTAGACTAAAAAAAAATTGCTACAGATTTTCTGCAGCTCCTCCTGTTCATAGAGGGAAGAGTTCCTCATCTCCCCCGGTTGCTATTGGGAGTAGATGTCTTGCAATATCCGGAGAAAAGGAGTTTTCTGAGACTCGCATGGAAGGATGAGATATGGTAGGAAGCTTTATTTTTGTGGAATTACATTTCTGAGTTTCCTAAGTGCCATTCCCTTTTCCTGCCATAAAAGTGTAGCTGGGGCTTCAGAGCCAGTGTCCAGGGTTTCCTTTCCCTATTGGAGCCGGGTCCAGCCAGCACCAGGCTGGCTTCACTGTGTTTCCCCGCTCAGTGCATTGGTCCATTGCATGTGGGGCCATAGGGCCACGTGGCTATGGAGGAAACCTGTGCAGGAGCAAAACAAGAGAGTCCACGAGACACGCAGGACCAAGAGCAGGGAGCAACGAGAGACAGAATTCCTTGGTGTAGGAGACTATGTATTCCCAAGTGTTCACTGGCTTGCAGTGGCCACGGCCATCCTGGCCAATGGTTTCTGCTCCCAGGTCTGACTGACAGGTAAGTACCGGCCCCACGTCACCCTAACTTTACTGGGCATGCATCTATTTGATCCTTTCCCCCAGTGTTTACAGGGAATAGGCCAGTGTTTCCCTGCGGAGTGCAAATTTGCAACTTCCTGGTGAAGCTGCCCAAATGACCTGGCTTTAGTGTCTGGCTTCCCTCTTTGCTCCTTCCCTGTTGTTAATAACTAGCTGGTCACAGTGGGATCACTCCCACCCAGCAGTCTTTGTCCCTTCCTTGGCATTCAACAGGCTTTTGGCTGCTTTGACCAAAAAATGTGGTGGAGAGGACACTGTGAGCTTTCTGATATGGAGCCATAGAAGGACACACAACTTCTGCCTCCTTTACTAGACACTGGTGGAGTCCTGGGCCCTCAGGGAAGAAGTACACCCTCCCTGAGGTGGCCATGCTAGGAGGAAGCCCCTTCTCCACAGAGAAGCCACATGCAGGGGCTCCAGGCCTGGCTGAGCCCAGCCTTCGAGTCAGCAGTCCAGGCACAGAGTGAGCGAGTAAAGAAGCCTTCTGGTGACACCACTCTGCATCCGAGTCCCCTGAGCTGGGATCTCAGACCCCAAGGAGCAGACAAGCCATCTTCGTGGGGCCCTGCTTACATTCCTGGGTGTAGAATTCAGAGCATAATATAGTGGACATTGTTTATAAACTGATTTGGGGGTTATTTTGCAGTAATCTATAACTAACTGGGGAAAAAGATGAGGGAGGTGTTGGGGTGACTTACAGGATAAAAAAGAGGATGTGCATTTGCTATCATGTTTCTTGTCAGTTAAAATTGTTTTCATGGAGGAGGTGGGATGTCAAGAATGAATGGTAAGGACCAGAAGCTCACTCCTGTGCTTTGCAATAGATGGCAGATACTTTCGGCTCTCACCGAAGCTGTGAATGGAGTAATGTGGTTGAGCTGGGGGAACGGAAATGGCAGCCATGAGCAGATGTAGGCAGGACATCTAGAGGAACAGGGAGAGGTCTGAGGCCACTGACAGTGCCCACAGAACACGGGGGCGGAAGTCCGTCTGCCTTGGAGAGTGTAATAATATTGGTTTCTAGATCAGAAAGTGCTATGAGCTCGGGACAGAAAAAACTTCCCTTACAGAAAACTATAGGACTTGATTATTTTTCTGGAATATTTATCCTTCATTTGTCTTTCCGAGTGAGTAAAGATATTCTAAAGAATGTTCACTGGTTTTAATGACTTTGCTCTTCAGGAATTCAGTCCTGAGTTTGTAGGGGAATAAACGGACATGCCTGAGAGGGCTTTTCTCTGGTTAAAAAGTGTGATTAGAGGATTACCCAGAATTCTCCATTTTACATTTTCCCTGTGGCTCTCATTACAGCTGTTCCTTCCTCAGCAGGTTCCATAATTACACAAATGTCTTAGCCTTCCAGGCGTTTCATTATTCATGTGTTACTTCCTGGGAGCACCTAAGGCCGTTCAGCTGCAGAGACAGCTTGCTCAATGCACTGCTGTGGGTTCAGTTTTGATTTGGGTCTTTTATGTTCCTTAGCAAAGATGACAGGGAGGACAGTATTTTATGTTATGTTCTCCTCACTTGCAGACCTGGCTCCTACTCTGTCCTCTATCTGTGTGAGCCTACAGTTCCATCCTCAGTTCCCTAGTACACTCGCTGGCATACTGCAGGCACCATTATTGAATGCAACCTCTCCTACTGGAAACATTTCATTGACTGCCATTGCTTCATGTAGATGACAGTCTCTTTCCAACCCCCTAAGTCTCATTGCTCATGGCATCCGTCTACCTTTCCTACTTAGCCATTCCGTGATAAAGGTTCAGCAAAACCATTGCAGAATTTCCATGTCCAACTATTAATGTGTTGTATTCTATATAATAAAAGCCTAATGTGCAAATTGCCCCCTCAACTGGGAGTCTGGAAGGTAGTTTGACCAGGTGGCAGGGCCAGCCAACCAACCTTGGAAAGGGAGGCCAGCTGGCGGTGGTGACAGGCGGCGGGTGGGGAGGAATAGAGGTCCCAGCCAGAGGCCGGCAGCCACTAGGGACCCTACCCGTGCATGAATTTTGTGCACTGGGCCTCTAGTGTGTGTGTGTGTGTGTGTGTGTGTGTGTGTGTATGTATGTATGTATTTATTTATTTATTTAAAGTTATACAGTAATTATGGCTCTATGTCCTTGGTGATATGTATAAGGGAAAATAAATCAGTGAGGTAGAATGGAGAAAAACAACAAACTCTTGACATACAACAAGTAATAACATCTTTTAAATCATCAGTTAATCATTTGGAGATTTAGCTGTCATTAGAGGAGTTCAGAAATTCAAATCCTCAGAGGTAAGCAAATAGCATAAACGTGGGGCTGGTGTGACAGTAGGAATGAGGTGTAACACAGCTATAGTCACACTTATATTAAATTAACCTTCATTTAGAGAGAATGTACATTCACATGCAGTTGTAAGAGTTAATGCAGTGAGATCGCGAGCTCACTTCACCCCGTTTCTCCCGAGGGTGTCATCTCACAAGATCAGGATGACACGGATGCCATTGTAATAACCGGTTGTTAGTGAACAGGAAAGGAGTAAAGGGGGAGACCAAGGAGTACAGGCATGCCATTTGTTCAGCTTTGCCAGAAAGCTGCATTTAACACTCCAGGTCTGTCCCCACTCGCTGATGGGGGAAGGGACTAAACAAAGGCAGTTTAGACTCAGGCCCGCTAAGGTCTGAGTGACATGGAAAATGCTTGCCCATCAATCACACCTGGCCAGGACGGCGTGGCCACTGCAAGCGCATGAAATCTAAACAGATAACCTTCTAGACCAGTGGTCCTCAACCTTCCTAATGCCGCGACCCTTTCATACAGTTCCTCATGTTGTGGTGACCCCCAATCATAACTATAATTTTGCTACTGTTATGAATCGTAATGTAAATATCTGATATGCAGGAAGTATTTTTATTGTTACAAATTGAACATAATTAAAGCATAGTGATTAATCACAAAAACAATATGTAATTATATATGTGTTTTCTGATGGTCTTAGGCGACCCCTGTGAAAGGGTTGTTCGACCCCCGAAGGGATTGAGACCCACAGGTTGAGAACCACTGTTCTAGACAAAGGAAGTCACCCTGCTTCCTCTCTCTCCTGGCTCCAGGGTGCCTGGCTCCTGGGACTCCTGTTACAGGAGGATGCGCTCCCCTGAACGGTCACGGCCCATGGACATTGGGCTCCACACATGGACTCATGGACTTGAATCTGGCCAAATGCTGACCCACAGCGCTGCAGGGGGAGCACAGCTCACAGAAACATGGGGGGTGAGGGCACCGGAAGGCGCACACACCGTCCCCTGTGAGTCCAGCTCAAGGATGCGGGGGTTGGCCAGCACTGTCCACATTCCTCTCCCCACTTGGGGAGAGTCCCCTGGGGAGCCCTGGCTGCAGCCCCACAGCTGCCCTCTCCAGCCGCACCCACCCTTCTCTCTCTGGGTCCCTGCCACCCAGCCCCACCGTGTTCTCAGGCAGCGCTGGATGGGAAGTGCTGGGGTCCACTCCCACCCACTGGCCGCAGATGGGGCCTTCACTATCTTATTGCCCATGTCCATTGCCTACGCATATCTATACTAATAAAAGGACAATATGCTAATTAGATCAGATAGACTGGACGTCTTCCGGACATCCTTCCGGACAAAGCTGCGGTGGTGGAGGCGGAGGCAGAGGTGGTTAGGGGCGATCTCTGTAGCACAAGGCGGGTGGGAGGAGGGGTGCCCGTGAGAATCCGCAGGCGTGTTCACCCACTCGCCCCCTTACTTGGGGGGCGGGGGGTCGGTTGCTCTGAGGATAGAAACTTCTGCAAACCAAGCCCGCTGTTCTCTTTGACCATCACTTTCCAGAGATGGGGCTTCCGCCCCCCTTTCCTCGCTGGATCCCCGGGGGCCATTCTGTGTTTCTCGAGCCAGCCACCTTCCCCTGCAAGTTCCAAGCATTAGTTTTAAGGCGGCATTTCCAATAGGTTCTTCTCTTTTCCAGAAGCAGCGCCCGCCTAGCCCCTGGATGAGGCTCGCTGCCTGCCCTCTCCCCCGCCCCCCCCCCCACACACACATGATGAACCCCGCATGTCCCCAGCAGGCCCTCCACGGCCCCCTCCACGGCAGCTGAGAAACGGCAGGGGTGGCTCCTTCTCCCTCCGAGGCCTCCTGTCTTCCTTGCCCATTGCCTCCCAGGAAAGGAAGAAACGCGATTACGCCAACCAATGCGGCACAGAGCACGGCTGCAGCCAGATTCAGCTCTGAGACACGGTGCGAGGGACGGAGCTGCAGACGCACGCGGATGGAGGCCGCTTTGTGGGCCGCTGTTCCCTGCATCTGACTCTCAAAACAAGGCCAGAGTTTATTGCTTCTTCGGGTGACCCAGTGTTTACTCTAAAAACCACAAGGTGGTGGCACCACCAAAACTGGGTATGGGCTTGGCAAGGAAGCCCACGCTCCCCGGAAGCAATGGATGGAACACGACAAGCCCGTGGTGCGGAGCTGCAGCGACGGAGGGGAGCGCACAGACAGCGTGGCTGGGACTGAGCCGGCGGCCTCCGCTGGGCCCAGGGGACAGGCTGAAGGAGGAGCCAGCGTCCCCGTGGTGACAGGTGCGCCGGGCTGCTGCCGGCCAGGAGGTTGCCTCCGTTTCCATAGTGGTGTAAGCTTCTGTTCAATGTGTGCAAAATGAGGAGCATTATAAGCAGAGTCTCATCACGAAGCTGGTCCAACAGGTCTGCGCCCGCAAAGCCTCCTGTGAGCGTGTGGGTGTCGGGCCTGCGGTGACCGTCTCGCTCTGGGACACGCGGCGATCACTTCCAGAAACAGGACTCTCACCAGCGTGTTCACTAGTACCCAGGCCTTCTTCACTCTGCAAGGGTGTTTTGGAGTAAAATAAGTCACTGCTCAACTGGCAGATAACTGTGCAGATGACAGGGGACCATATGGTGGTTACAAGACAGAATTTAAAAATTTAGAGGACAAAACACTCGGATTCATGTACAGCATTGAGCCACCTGCTGTGAGCCTGAGCCCTCAGATGCTTGCACAACCGGAATTGCCCCCTGGCTTTCCTGGTCTCGTATTTCAGGCAGAGGAAATACCTCTTCTGTAATGTTCTGGTTGCTTGTTAATGTTCTCATACTGCTTTTATTTTTGAATAATCCATTGCTGTGTTTCTACACTTGACTTAAAGATGGTGTGGTGGTTGGCGCTGGCGTATTCTGGGTTTTCTTCCTCTCTGTGCTAATTTCTCTATTCTGGCTTCACCTCCCCCACCCTCCCGTCTTTTTTTTGTTTGTTTTTTGTCGTTCCTTCAATTCCCCTGGAAGGGAGAAGGAGGTGGAGGAAGGACTGAATTACATTAGGCACAGCTTTCTTGACACACCACACACACAGGCGCAGGTGTGGGGAGAGATGCTGAAAGGTGTATCCTTGTCGAGCGATTCCTGGGCAAGTGGGATGCAGCCGGTCATCTTCTGAGAACGGGTCTCAAATCCTAAGCATTTACCCTTTTTAGGCTCCTTAATGCCATGCTGTTCTCTCAGAGGGGGACTTCCAAGCTAAAAACACAAAGTCAAAACCAAAGGAGTGTGGGAGGGGGTGGAGCTACTGCCTACTGTGCCTGCGTCACACAGGACCTCATCCTCACAGATCACTCAGGTGCGGGAAGGTGCTCATCGCAACTGGACCCAGACCACCGGGAATCCCTGTCCTTTCAGCCAGCAGATTCAAAACGTGTTTTCTAAGGCACCACCGTCCTGCGGTAGCAGAGCAGAGCACTCTGGTAAACTTACGTTCATTTATGCCTGAAGAAAGGGCTTGAGCTGATTTTCAGGTCAGCCCACAGCTCTTGCGAAGGTGTGGACCTGTCTCCCCGGTTAAGATTAATTACAGAATTCGTTCATTCCCGCTGACCCATGAATGTTAAGCTCATTCTCTCTCCTCGAGGAATGGTGGGGTCTGTGGCTGCTTCCCACAACAGCAGAGTCAAACAGCTGTGCTAGATGGCCTGGCCCAAGAAGCCCACAGCCCCCGCGCTCTAAGCTTTCACAGATCAACGCTACCACCAAATTCAGTTACATTTCTTGGCGAGACAACGCAGTGTTGGACAAAAATGTCCAAGAGAACCCTTCAAGGGGTCACGTGAGAAATTCAAAATGTCATTCCTGAGTGAGAATTCCAAGTCCAAGACTCATTATCTCCCAAAGTATTTTAAATTATGTTCTCCCGCTATATCTAAGTATCAAGGGTTGATATCATTTGAATCGGACAGAACCTTCCAAACCATCCCTGTCCTCACCATGTGTGCAGATGAGGAAAATAAAGTCTGGAGAGACTTTCATGAGACCCCTCCCCCAAATGATCTTACCTGCTTGCTACGCAGTCCAACTTCAGACCTGCAAGGATCAGTCTTTCCGGTGCTTCCAAAACTTAAGTCCAGGGCAACTTTCCCGGCAGTGCGCTTGGACGGGGTGCCAGTGAGAAAGCCCAAACGCCTCCACCGAGTAGGGCTTTGCCCCTGGATGGTTTCTCCACTGCAGTGCATCATGGGTCCTACTCCAGCGACGCAAATGACAAGACTTTTCAATCTGCGCACGCTCAGCTCGGAGGGTGGCCACTCTACACCCCTCAATGGGGACGGGGCAGTCAAAGCCCACACCAACTGTGATGGCAACTGGGGTGCTTTGGACGTTGAAATGGCCATGAAGACCAAAAGTGTGGATGAGGTCACCACTGTCAACATTCTGACCAACCACAGCCACAACAGAGAAGGACAAAAGAGGAACCTGCTTCAGCACCCAAGTCGGCCTTGTCCGGCCACCTGGAGATGGGGGTTGCGGGCCTATTGACAACACCTGCTCAGGGCGCTGCTTCCCAGCCGAAGGCCTCCACGGAGGAGCTGGCACTGAGGAGGGCTCTCTTGTTGAGGTCATCTGCTCACGGAGGGAGCAGGAGCTGCAGGAAGCTAACGGAGTCCACAGGAAACGTAGGAGACTGAGCTGGAGAAGGACCTGATTCCCGACACATCTGGTGACTTCCGCAAGCTGGTGGTTGCCCTGGCGAAAGGCGGAAGAGCAGAGATGACTCTGTCATGGCTTATGGCCTGACTGACCAAATGCCCCCGGGATCTGTGATGCTGGAGTGAAGGGGAAAGGGACTGGTGTTCCCAAGGGGATCAGCATCGTGACTGATGGGAGCGTGTGTCATGTCCAGAAAGTAATTGGCAGGTTCAGCGCTGCCGTCCCTCTGACATGTTACAGAGCATCCAGAAGGAGGTCCCGGAGGCCTGGAAAGGGCTTTCCTGAGCCTGGCCCCTTGTACCCAGACAAGCCCCTGTACTTTGCTGACTGCCTCTACTTGTGAAGGGCAAGGGGACTCGTGATGAGGACCAGATCAGAATCACTGTCTCCGCAGTGAGGTGGACTTGTTGAAAATTAGGTCTGAAATCAAGAGAAAGTGTGGCCTAAGTGAAATAAGCCAGTCAATGAAAGAAAAATACCACATGATCTCACTCATTTATGGATAATAAAGACCATTATAAACTGATGAACAAAAATTGATACAGAGGCAGAGCAGCATCGAACAGACTGTCAAACTACAGCGGGAAGGCCGGGGAGGGTTGGTGGGTGGGAGGGGGGTAAGGGATCAACCGAAGGACTTGTATGCATGCATGTAAGCATAACCAATGGGCATAAGACACTGGGGGATAGGGGAGGCCGAGGTAATGTCAAGGGGGGGGGCGGGAAGGAGACATATGTAATACTCTTTGTAATACTTTAAGCAATAAAACAAAATTTTTTTTAAAAGAGAGAACGTGTGGCAAGTCCCTGTACTACTACACCCAGCAAGACGCCAAGGGGGAACCCAGAAGGCACTGCTGTCCCGTGTGGCGGGGACACTGAGTGATGGCTCCCACGTCCGGGAGTGGGGCTCCTCGGCTGCCAGCTAACAACTCTAGAAACTCGGCTTGCGACTCGGAGCCCCCTGGTGCCCAGCCTGTGCGGACAGCATTGGCACTGCCCCGCCCCGTCCTATTTCAGGTGACCAAGCATTGCCTGGCTTTCCCGTTTAGTCTCACCTTTGAGCCAAAGAAAGGAGCGTTCCAAGGAGCTGGAAGTGAATCTGTGATGTGAAGCTGAATTTTCACTTTAGAAAAGAAAATCAGTACATGACTAAAGGACCCCCTGTAGTGCAGGCAAGGCCAAGGAAACCGAAAAGGGGGGTTGAGATGCCACTTCATAAACGAAGAACCCGACGCTTTGTGAGGAGCCGTGAGGAGCTCAGGGTTATAAACACAGTCAGTGGCCGCACTGTGAGTCCCAGCCCAGGGGTGTCTTATGCGAGACTCCAAATAAAGTAAATTAGTTTGCCTCCAAAAATAGATTTTCTCTGGAACAAAATGCCATGTGTGACTAAGCCTGAGGTCAAAGCCACCTGCAAAGTGAGCACAAGGTTCTCCTCCTTAAAAAACCAGACCAAGTAGATGCAGGGCACAGTTCTCTGCGTTCTCAGAGGCGTTGTGGCCTGAAATAAAGCCTGTCCGGTCCTGGGAGCACTATAGGACACGTGGTGCTTTCCCCCCATTTGGCGGATATAATCATGTCTGGACTTTTCTGGTAATAAATTAGAGGGGGCCCGGAATGACAGGTAGTGTATCTGCTAATGCGTGCTCTGGGAGAGAGGGCCCACAGGGGCAGGGGGAGTGGGAGAGGGTGGGAGAAGACGTGACCTTGGGTCAGAGCTTGGGCCCTTCCAGAGGAGCTGGAGAAAACCGGCCCCCCCCTCGGCTTACCCCCAGCTAAGAACTCAACACCAATATAGTTCACAATCCACCCTCCCTCCCCCACCTTCTCTCTGAGATTCCACAGCCTGTTTGATGCTTCTATGTCTCCGGATCTATTTGTTCACTTGTTTATTTTCTTCATTATATTCCACATATGAGTGAGATCATATGACACTTACCTTTCTCTGACTGGCTTACTTCGCTTAGCATAATACTCTCCAGGTCCATTCATGCTATTGCAAATGGTAAGATTTTTTTCTTTTTTACTGCAGCGAAGTATTCCATTGTGTAGATGTACTGCAGTTTTTTTATCCACTCATCTCCTGATGGGCACTTGGGCTATTTCCAAACCTTAGCTATTTAAATTGTCCTGCTATGAACATAGGGGTGCATATGTTCTTTCTGATTGGTGTTTCTGATTTCTTAGGATATATTCCTAGAAGTGGGATCACTGGGTCAAATGGAAGTTTCATTTTTAACTTTTGAGGAAACTCCATACTATTTACCACAGTGGCTGCACCAGTCTGCATTCCCACCAGCAGTGGACGAGGGTTCCTTTTTCTCCACATCCTCGCCAACACTGTCATTTGTTGTTTTACTGATGGGAGCCATTCTGACAGGTGTGAGGTGATATGTCATTTTGTGTTAATTTGCATCTCTCTGATGATCAGTGACTTGAGCATTTTGTCATATGTCTTAGCCTTCTTTATGTCCACTTTGGAGAAGTGCCTATTTTGGTCCTTTGCCCATTTTTTAATTGGATTGTTTGTCTTCCTTTTGTTAAGTTCTATAAGTTCCCTATATGTTTTTTGGAAATTAATCCCTTATCAGATGTATCACTGGCAAATATGTTCTCCCATTCAGTGGGCTCTCTTTTCAGTTTGATGATGGTTTCTTTTGCTGTGCAGAAGCTTTTTATTTTGACGAAGTCCCATTTGTTCATTTTCTCCTTAGTTTCTTTTGCCCTAGACAGTGATGGCGAACCTTTTGAGCTCGGCGTGTCAGCATTTTGAAAAACCCTAACTTAACTCTGGTGCCGTGTCACATATAAAAATGTTTTGATATTTGCAACCATAGTAAAACAAAGCCTTATATTTTTGATATTTATTTTATATATTTGAATGCCATTTAACAAAGAAAAATCAACCAAAAAAATGAGTTCGCATGTCAGAAGTGACATAGGTTCACCATCACTGCCCTAGGAGATGTATCAGTAAACATATTGCAATGAAAGATGTCTGAGATTTTTGCTGCCTATGGTTTCTTCTAGGATTTTTATGTTTTCACGACTTACATTTAAGTCTTTTATCGATTTTGAGTTTATTTTTGTGTATAGTGTAAGTTGGTGGCCTACTTTCATGTTTTTGCATGTATCTGACCAAATTTCCCAACACCATTTATTGAAAAGTCTTGGTTCCATTGTATGCTCTTGCCTCCTTTGTCAAATATTAATTGAGCATATTGGGTTGGGTAGATTTCTGGGTTCTCTGTTCTGTTCCATTGATGTATACTAGTATGTCTGCTCTGGTGCCAGTACCAGGCTGTTTTTATTACGGTGGCTTTGTAGTATAACTTGATATCTGGTATTGTGATCCCTCCAACTTTGTTCTTCTTTCTCAAGATTGCTGTGGCTACTTGGGGTCTCCTTTGGTTCCATATATATTTTTGGAATGTTTGTTCAAGGTCTGTGAAATATGCTGTTGGTATTTTAATAGGGATTGCATCGAATCTATATATTGGTTTGGGTAGTATGGACATTTTAATGATGTTGATTCTACCAATCCATGAACACAGTATATTCTTCCACTTGTTTATATCTTCCTCTATCTCTTTTCCTAACATCCTGTAGTTTTCCAAGTACAGGTCTTTTACCTCCTTGTTTAAATTTATTCCTAAGTATCTTAATTTTTTTGTGGCAATGGTAAATGCAATTGTTTTCTTTGTTTTCTTTCTGAGAGTTCATTATTTATGTATAAAAATGCCATAGATATCTGGGTGTTAACTTTGTATCCTGCTACATTGCCAAATTCATTTATTAAATCTAGTAGTTTTTTTGTGGAGTCTTTAGGGTTTTCAATGTACAATATCGTGTCATCTGCAAATGATGACGGTTTTACTTCCTCCTTTCCAATTTGGATGCCTTTTATTTTTTCTTCTTGTCTGATCACTATGGCTAGGACTTCCAGTACTATGTTGAATAAGAGTGGTAAAACTGGGATATGGTTGTAGTTTTTGCCCATTGAGTATGATGTTGGCTGTAGGTTTATCATATAAGGCTTTTATTATGTTGAGGTATGATCTCTCTATTCCCATTTTGCTAAGGGTTTTTATCAAAAAAGGGTGTTGGATTTTGTCAAATGCTTTTTCTGCAACAATTGATGTAATCATATGAGTTTTGTCTTGCAATCTGTTTATGTGATGTATCACATTTATGGATTTGCAAATATTGTACTAGCCTTGAATCCCTGGAATAAATCTCACTTAGTCATAGTGTATGATCTTTTTAACATATTTCTGGAACCAATTTGCTAATATTTTGCTGAGTATTTTAGCATCTTTGTTCATCAGGGATATTGACCTATAATTCTCTTTTTTTGTAGCATCTTTATCTGGTTTTGGAATTAGGGTAATTCTGGCCGCATAGAACAAGCTTGGAAGTGTTCCTTCCTCTTGAGTTTTTTGGAATAGTTTGAGGAGTCTAGATGTTAATTCTTATTTGAATGTTTGGTAAAACTCCCCTGTGCAGCTGCCCGGAGCTGGGCTTTTTTTGTTTACTGGAAGTTTTTTGTTTGTTTGTTTGTTTTTACTGTTTTCATTTCATCAGTAGTTATCAGCCTATTTTTTAATTCTTCCTGATTAAATTTTGGAACATTGTATTTTTCTAGGAATATTTCCATTTCATCCAGGTTGTCCAGTTTGTTGGAATATAGTCGTTCATAGTATTTTTTTTACGATCCTTTCTATTTCTGTGGTGTCAGTTGTTACTGCACCACTTTTGTTTCTGATTTTATTTATTTGGATCTTCTCTCTCTGTTTCTTGATGAGTCTGGCTAAAGGTTCATCAGTCTTGTTTATCTTTTCAAAGAACAAGCTCTTGGTTTTACTGATCTTTTGTATTTTTTTTGTCTCTATGTCATTTATTTCTGCTCTGATCTTTATTATTTCCTTTCTTCTACTCATGCTGGGCTTTCCTTTTTGTCCTCTTTCTAATTCTTTAAGTTGTAAGGTTAGGTAAATTATTTCAAAATTTTTCTTGTTTTTTTGCGATAGGCCTGTAGTGCTATGAACTTCCATCTCAGGACTGCTTTCACTGTGTCCCATACATTTGAAGTTGTTGTGTATTTGTTTTCATTTGTTTTCAGGATGGTTTTTATTTCTTCTTTCATCTCATTGGTAATCCATTCATTGTTTAATAAGATGCTATTTAGCCTCCCTGTGTTTGAATGTTTTGGAGTGTTTTTATTGTAGTTGATTTCTAATTTTATTCCATTGTCATCTGAGAAAATGCTTAATATGATTTCAATCTTCTTGAACTTGTAGAGACTTAGTTTGTGTCCTAACATGTGGTGTTTCTTTGTTTTTGTTTCTATGTATTAGATCAGACTGCTATGCCTCCCAGATGTTGTGGGGTGGTCTTATGTAGCAGGAGTTTTGTGTGACCCAGTGATGCAGTCGCTTGGATCTCCAGGGCTGGGTGCTCTAGGAAAGCCCCTGGCTTGAGTTATTTGGTTTCTCCTGTTGTAATTGGGTCTTGAATATTATTGTCTCGTTTGTGGATGGACTCCCCTCTCAGGCTGGCTGACTATGTGGCTCAGCCCTGACCATGTCGTGCAAGCCGTTGTGGAGGTGCTGACCAGACAGAACAAAATACAACACAACAAACTATGAAACAGAAGAAACAAAACCAAAATGTACTCAAGACGCCTATAGGCCCAACAAAAGCAACCACCAGAGGAGAGAGAATTAGGAAAGAGGAAAGAGAGTAAGAATGATAGAAAAAAAAGTAAGAAAAAATACGAGGAGAAAGCAAAATACAACAAATAAAAAACACATAAACAAAATACAATAAGAAAAGGGGGGACAGAATATATAGATACAGAGTTGAAATAAAGAAAATAAGAATAAAGAATTAGAGGAAGAGGGGAAGGAAAATGGTTTAAAATAAAGAAGAAAGAAAAGATGGGGGAGGGATTGAAAAGGAAAATAGAGGAGAAAGCAGGTAGACCTAAAATAAGAAAAAGAAAAAAGATTAGAAAGCAGGAGGAAAGAAAGGGGGGGGGATGAGTAGTGAAAAAAAGAAACAAGAAAAAAAAATGAGTAGGAAAAGGGAAGAGGATAATTAGATATATGACTGAAACAACAGAGACTAGAATCATAACAAATTAATAAAGCAGATAGAAAAGGAAGATAAATTTAAAAAGGGATAAAAAGAAAGGAAAGAGAAAACATAAAAAAGAAAAGAGAAGAAAAGGGGGAGGGGAAAAAAGTGAAAAGGAAAAAAGGGAGAAAAATAAAGTGAAGTGGCGTTTGTTTCAGTGGAGTTTAGTGCCCTCTGTCTGCCAATCCTGGGCTTCCTGTTAGGTGCATAGTGCTAACCACTGTAGGGCACTGTCCTTTGGCTTTCAGCACCTGCCTGAAGGTCCAGGCGACCCACTGATCCACCTCTTGTGTCTGTCCCCACAGGCCTTGGCTGCCAGCAGGAGGGCCAGTCTGCCCTCTAGAGGAGGTTTGGGAGCCACGGGCCCAGGGCTTGCTCAGCACATTTCCTCTGGTTCCCTGGGCTCCGCCGCTGCCGCCGCCCGACTCTGCCTGTCAGCCAGCTGTCAATCTCATCACTCACTGTCTGTTTCTGAAAGGGCTTTCTGTGGGGAGGGGAGGTGCTGTTCAGCTTTCAGGGAACGTGGTGGGCGGGTTTCCCTGTCGCAGAGCTGCTCCTCCACGAGTGGCCCAAAGTATTACTCTGCCCCCGGGGGCACAGAGGCCCTTGGTGGAGACCAGAGGGGCCGGCTGGAAACCTGCAGTTTTTATCGTCCTTCCATGTGGGAAAAGTACCAGTCTGGTTCCCGAAATAGTGGGACAGACGGCGCCTCCCCCAATCCAGTCCCTGGGGGCTCCTTGAGACAGTTCAAACCCATGAGCTTGGCCTCCGTTTTTGTTTCCTCTGAAAAGCTCACAATGCAGGGTGTGGCGTGCGGGCTCCTGCTGGTGGGCGGCTGTGGCACCCAGGGCGGGGGTTTTCTTTACCTGCCCTGTGGCTTCCTGGAGCCGCTAGCTCCTCCCAGGAAAATGGCCATTGTGTGGGCCTCGGCTCTCCGCTTGGGTTCTCGGGGGTCTGGTGCCCAGGGTTCCGGCCTCTGTCTTCTGAGGTAACAGACCCTCCCGGAGCCCAGCGCTCCCTCCTCTCTCGGCCTGCGGCCTGCGGCCTCTCGGAGCTGGGTCAGCTCCTCTCACAGCCTCGCCTCCCTCCCGGTCTCCCAGGGTTCTCTGTCCTTCCTTGATATGTCCCCTCCTCAGCTGAACTGTTATGGGTTGGCTCAACGAGATAGACCATCGACTCAGAATTTAAATTTAAAAGCCTTTTATTAAACTGGCCAGCTGACCACAGCACCTATCTTCCCCTCTGGAAGATTCGGAGCATGTGGCCCCGACCAAGTGTGCAGCAAGATCTTTTATTGCCAACTACCCAGTGTTAGAAAAAAAAGAAAAAACCAACTACAAAGCGGTTCATTAACCGTTCCTGGTACTGTCAGGGTAAAAAGTTTACATAAAATTTACGAGCAGGGTCATACCTGGCTGGGTTCAATCATAACACATTGCTTTTCTAGCGAGATAATTAGCAATTTTTCTCTCCCATGGTCCCTGCCCTTGACACAATCAGTAACTTTTTCCAGGCCGCAGTCCCTCCCCCCAACACATTCAGTAAGTTTCTCATGTTTCATTTCCTTCCCCAGCACATTCCCTACTGGTCTTATGCCCGAATCAAATCTTTGATTCAGCACCCTCCTCTACGATAAGAAATTGAGGAGGCATTTGGCAATGTAGGGGTCGAGCCACCGGGAAGAGTCCGGCATTTGATGTTGAAGAATTGGCCAGGATCTCAGCCACTGACATAGAGTCTTAGTCCCCAAGTCTTTCTCCTTCCCATTGGTTAGTCCACCAGGCGAGAGGCATGAGGAGGACGGGGTTAAAAGTTCCAGTGCCTCTTTCCTGAGATTTTGATGGCAGTTGGAGTGGTCAGCACCACCTGGTAGGGTCCATCCCATCTAGGTTCCAGGCTGCTAGGGTGCGCTTCAGCCAGACGAGATCACCCGGAGAGAAGGCAGGCTGTGTTGGACTGGATTTCAGCACGTTCTCCTCTCGTACGGCTCTCACCACCCATTGTGCCAACGTGGCATTGCTCTGCAAAGCCTGTAAGGACTTAAGCAAATTTTGGGTAGACAGCCAGGCAAGATCTTCCTTCCTTAGGTTGGGAAGGAGAGGTGGCGACCTGCCAAACATACGAGATGTACCTAGCTATGAGAGAAAAAGGAAGGAGACTTACCCAGTTTTCACCAGTCTCTAATTTTAATTTAGTTAATGTTTTCTTTAAGGTCCGATTTATCCTTTCTATCTGTCTAGAACTCTGTGGTCTATAAACACAATGTAATTTCTAAGTAACTTTCAGGGCCTTAACTATGGATTGTGTAACTTTGGCGATAAACGCCGGGCCATCATCGGACCCCATGTATAGTGGTAGGCCAAACCGGGGGACAATTTCAGTGAGGAGTTTTCTAACTACTACCTGTGCTGTCTCTGCCTTGGTTGGGTATGCCTCAGGCCAGCCAGGTACTTATACCCTCCTTGTCCTCCTGGTATCTCAGTGAAGTCCACTTTCCAGTGTTCTCCGGGGTTCTGACCTCGGAATCACTGCCCCAGCGCAGCCACAACAGGGAGCCCTTGATTTATCTGGGCACATACTTGGCACCTTCTAGCCAAGTCTTGGGATATTTTCTGGAGCCCTGGGATGTAAAATGTTTTCCTAGTAGTTTTGATAGCTTCGTTTCTCCCAGGTGGGTGCTCTGGTGGGTCTGGGAAGCGATGGTCCGCCCTAGGGCTTCTGGCATTATAGGCCTTCTGTCTGGCAGAATTAGCCATCCAGGCTTTCCTTCCTGGGGCCCTAATTTCTCAGCTAGCCTCTGCTCCTCTGGCAGATGAGCAGGCTTCTCTGGGAGCCTTCGTGCTGGCAGGGCTATGAAAACTTCTAGAGACCCTACTGGTCTTTTAGTCACTTCCTTGGCCCCTATGTGGCTGCTAGGAGGTTGAGTATCTCAGGAGCATTTTTAATGTCCTTTTCTTTTGAGGTTAGGAGACCTCTCTAAGGTGGCTCCCGTGTCCTCCTGTAAGGGCAGTGTGAGGAGATATATCCCTGCAGTCCCTGAGTAGGTCTGGCAGGATGAATGCGGGGCGCTCACCAGGGCTTCTTTTAATTCTGGTTGATTGTAGATCTCCTCTGTCCCCTCCTCATGTCACTACTGCCACCTCCGCATACCGCATACCGAGTACCTTCCTCTATGATGCTGCTCCCGTCCATGTAGAGGGTTTCATCCGGATTCTGCAGGGGCTGGTCCACAAGGTCCTCACGGAGGGAAGTGAGGGTAGTCAGTGTCTCCTCGCAGTCATGCAAAGGGGCCTCTGCCTCCTCGTCAGGGAGGAGTGTAGCAGGGTTTAAGGCAGCTGTTTTTATGAAGTTGAAATGTTCACTCTTTTTCCCTTTCCCCACCAGAGGGCCCAAGTGAGTGCTGGGTTCTACAAGGAAGTTCACTTTTTGGCTCTTTACTGTCAGGGTCATTCTGGGCTCCTGGGGTCAGCTGAGCCCCAACAACTCTAATCCACCTCCTCCACTAGCATGGGAGGGAGTCAGTTCCCCCGCACGTTCAGGGCACTCCCTTTTCCAATGTCCTTCCTTTCTGCAAAATGCACACTGATTTTTCCTAAGCCTGGGTCGGACTCCTTTTCTCCCGCGAGGCTTTCCTTTGTCCTTATTGTCTCTCTGGCCCCTTGGGCCTTTTTCCTCATTTAGGGCCAGGAGGACCTTGGCCATTCAGGTGTTTAAACCTCCCGATCGTCAAAAACCTTCTGGGCCACCTTAACTAACTCAGAGATTGATTTCCCCTCAAAGCTTTCTAATTTCTGCAATTTTTCCTAATATTTGGGGCCGACTGGGAAACAAATGCAATAATGACAGCCCTCTGATTTTCCAGGGCGTTAGGGTTAGGCCCCTGGACTGTCTCTGTCATTTTAGAGAGGTTTGTGGGTCTCCAAGCAGCAGCTTGGATGCCCCCTAATAGAGTCTGGTGATACTGATCGAGAGCCTCCTTTCCCCTGTCACTATTGGGGTTTCAGTTGGGTTACCTGGAGGGAAATACAGCCTTTAATCTGTTTTTAAATGGTAAGAAGAAATTTACAATGTGTCTATATTTAAATAGACAGTTACAGCTGTTCCTGTAGTAGGGCTTCCCTTACTTGACTTGTTCTCTTAGAACGGACTAAAGGAGCTTTATTTCCTTATAGGGTCTTATATGTTACAGGACCTCACAGGGTTTGTAATTCCTGTAACAGTGGGCTAGTATTTACCATTTTATTAACCCCCTCCGTTCTAGACAGGCTTTTCCCAGTTTTCTACAGTTGAGGTTTTGTGCTACCCCTGACATGGGCATGGTCACACAGGCCTGCAAGACAGTATATAGGTTGCTAACTGTCAACTGTCTCTCAATAGAGGCCAAAATTTAATGGGTATTCTTCTTTGCCCAGTTGGGCATCTGCCCTCTTGGCAGCCAGCCACACTTTACTTTTGGGGTTCACCCCACGTAGCCTCCTTCCAGGACAGTTAACATATGGCCATAACAATGGCCTTCAGTATGGGAAACTGAACATTTGCCAGTTACTTCCAAAGACTATCAAGGACTGTAGACCAACACAGGTCTACAGCAACTGCTGACAGCTACATTCAAACCTGCAAGAGAATCAAACTAGAGGCCCGGTGCACAAAAATTTGTGCACTCGGGGGGGAAGGGGGGGTCCCTCAGCCCGGCCTGTGCCCTCTCGCAGTCTGGGACCCCTCGGGAGATAACGACCTGCTGGCTTAGGCCTGCTCCCGGGTGGCAGAGGGCAGGCCCAATCCCTAGGTGCAGCCCCTGGTCGGGCTCAGAGCAGGGCTGATTGGGGAGTTGGGGTGCTGCCCCCTGTCATGCACAGAGCAGGGCGGATTGGGAGGTTGCGATGCCACCATCAGTCACGCTCAGGGTAGGGCTGATTGGGGGGTTGGGGCACCGCCCCCTGTCACACTCAAGGCAGGGTCGATAGGGAGGTTGCGGCGCCACCCCCTGTGATGCACAGAGCAGGGCCAATCAGGGGGTTGGGGCGCTGCCCCCTGTCACTCACAGAGCAGGGCCAATCAGGGGGTTGGGGAGCTGCCCCCTGTCACTCACAGAGCAGGGCCAATCAGGGGGTTGGGGCACTGCCCCCCCCCCCGTCACGCACAGAGCAGGGCCCATCAGGGGGTTGGGGAGCTCCCCCTTGTCACACACAGAGCAGGGCCCATCAGGGGGTTTGGGAGCTCCTCCCTGTCACGCACAGAGTAGGGCCGATAGGGGAGTTAGGACACCGCCCCCTGTCACACAGAGCAGGGCCGATCAGGGGGTTGGGTTGCCACCACTGTCACACTCAGGGCAGGGCCGATGGGGAGGTTATGGCTCTACCCCGTCACACACACAGCAGGGCCTGTGTGTGGGGGGGGGGGGGTTGGGGCACCACCCCCTGTCACACACAGAGTAGGGCTGATCAGGGGGTTGGGACGCCACACCCTGTCACACACAGAGCCGCAGGGCCATCAGGGGGTTTGGGCGCTGCACCCTGTCATGCTGATCTGGTGCCAGGAGGCCTCGCGGCTCCGCTGATCCCGGTGCTGGGAGGCATATTACCCTTTTACTATATAGGATAGAGGCCTGGGGGCCGGCTGGTTTGCCCTGAAGGGTGTCCTGGATCAGGGTGGGGGACCCCACTGGGG
This sequence comes from Myotis lucifugus, assembly GCF_000147115.1. Classification (NCBI taxonomy): domain Eukaryota; kingdom Metazoa; phylum Chordata; class Mammalia; order Chiroptera; family Vespertilionidae; genus Myotis; species Myotis lucifugus. The sequence continues at coordinate 91,695 of NW_005871671.1, read as the reverse complement.
TGCCTGGCCAGCCTGGATGAGGGGCTGAGGGCTGTTTGCAGCTGGTCACACACCCTTCAGGGTGGGGGTCCCCACTGGGGTGCCTGGCCAGTCTGGGTGAGGGGCTGAGGGCTGCTTTCAGGCTGGCGGTTTTGACTGCTTTCAGGCTGGCAGGAAGCTCCCAACCACTCCTTTTTTTCTTTTTCTTTTTTCTTCTGGGCCAGCTTTAGCTCTGGCTCTAGCTCTGAGGCTTCCGCTGCTGGTTTGTTTGCCGTTCTATAATCGAAACAATGTATAACTTCAGCTCTGAGATCCCAGCCGGCTATATTTGTTAGAATGTTTCAAACTGCCAGCTCAGAGGCCGCCAAGCCAGGCGGGAACGTTGGAGTCAGCAGTCACTGGAGCAAGGAAGCCTCATGTTCGCTTCCAACTGCCTGGCTGCCGGCCGCCATCTTGGCTGACAGTTAATTTGCATAAGGATACGCTGATTAGCCAATCAGAAGGGTAGCGGTCGTACGCCAATTACCATTTTTCTCTTTTATTAGTGTAGATTAATACAATAAAATATAACATTGGCAGCATGGCCGCTTCAGGAGCCAAATCTCATGCTACCAAACATTACACATGGTAGGGCTATACAAATACCTTTGAGGGAGGGCAACCAAAGTTCACTGTTGACCCTTCCTACATAAAACAAAACTGTCCTTGACTCTCTGGAGCCATGTCCATGAGAAGAAGGCATTAGCCAAGTCCATCACGTAGGGCATTGCTCTAATGCCATACAGGGTGATCCATGCTCTTGGCTGCAACTACCACCTAGGAATGTAGCAGAGGAGTCACCTTGCTCAATTCTCTCCAAGCCACAGTCAGGGCTTGTGTGTGGCGGTCATTCTTCTCCTCTCTAGCTGCAAACACAGTCTGAACAATCTCCGTAAAATGCATTCTGGCACAGGAGAAAGTTGTTTGCTGCAAAGAGGCAGCTAATCTATACAATTGGGCTCAGAAATCTGCCCAGCAAACTGTAGTCTACAAGTTCAACATGCAGCCTCCAGTTCTTCTAACCCAAAGAGGTTTTGGCCAGTCTCTGAGTCAGAATCCTCCTCTCTTGGAGAATTTCAAAGTCCTGATGGCTCCCAGGTCCAGGGAGAGTGCCCTTTTGTTAACCCTTAGGGCCCTGCTTTCTTGCCTTTTTACTAGGTCCCTTTGTGGCAGAGCAGCAACCAGGCCTCTTTCAAGGGAGTGCATTAGAAGGGGATATTTCTCCACTTTCTTGCTGCTGCTGCTGCTTTTTTTAGGGCCACTGCAGGCATCTCAGGCATCCAGCCCCCCTTCTTTGTTCATTCACTCCCCAATCTGGTCTGGAGCTGGGGAATAGCGCCTCGATCTGCCTTGCATCCCCAGAGGGCTGCCTGTCTAGCCCCAGATCTAGAGGGCCTTCCTGCCGTAGTGGCAACATAGGAACTGCAGGACTGGTGGATGTCGCAGGGTCCTGCAGGTTCTTTCCCCCTCTCTCTGTCCCTCTATACGCTGTCCCCGCCTAGTATGGGATGGACTGAAGGGTGGGTTTGAAGGAAGACAAAGCCCCTCCCGTCGGGTGTGGAGGGAAGACAATTGGCATCGGGGGAGGTAGGGGCTCCAGGTCAAGAGCTGGTGACGTGGCCTGGGCTTGAGGCCGGGGCTCACCCAGATCCGGCGCCTAGGGACCATAGAGGGCAGCCGGCTAATGGGCTCTTCCTGCTCTCCCTGAAGGACCGGGGGAGCCTTTCCCTTCTGGGGCCCGGCCAAAAGAATTGTCTGTCTCTGTCCCAATTTTCCCCTCGGGAGGCAAGCCCTCATCCACCGGGGTTTAACCCAAACCTGAATATAAGGAATTTGATCAGGATGCCCTGGGCAGCCGTATATGACATAATGGACCCGGTAGGCAGTGGTCAGATCAAAAGACCCTGCATCTGGCCACCCCTCCTGGAAAGTGGGCCACTCCCGTTCGCAGAATCGCTGTAAATCAAAAGCATTAACATTATAACCTTTAAATCTACCCCAGAACTTTAGTTTTAATATAGTAAATTTACAACCTAGGTAAGAGCAACTGATAGACAGAAATCTTTATTCTTAGAAACCTTAATCTTTTAATGATTAATCAGGATGAGGGAGGAAGGGAAAGCATGTCCTCTATGAGAATCCTAATAAATAATTGAAAACAGCAAGTTAAACAAAACACAGTCACAGGCAGTAAATCTTTCCGTCCTGCAGAGCTGTTTACCAAAGAGATAAGAAAACCATAAATAACAAGTTCTTTGAAATTTACTACTTTGTTAATTTGCTAAGCAAATAGTTAACTTGAAAAGACTTCTCTTTTGCTTTTTTATAAGCAATCTCAGAACTAAGCAATCTTGGAATCTAGCCAGCCTTTGTTAAAACTTCTTTGGGTTGCAACCTTATACCTTTAAATTAACTCTAGATTTTTAAAATTTTAATCTAACACAGCAAAATTATACATCAGAGCAAAAGCAATTAAAAGTTCTCTACTGTCTTCCCCTTAAAGCAGGGTTTTTCCTCATGTGTACAGCCAGACAGCACAAAGTAGCTCTCGCCTTATACAGACTCTCACACTTACATTCATACACCAGACAGTTCAAGTTTTTGACTTCTACCAAATGTTTACTCAGAGTTTAAGCAATCCATCCAATTTCTAACAATTTCCCAATTTCTGAGGGAGCTCTATAGCTTCCCGGGAGGTGATCAAGCTCCCCTTCCACTCACCCGGAGTGGGCCTGACTGATAGAGGGTCGACGAAGATGACTGACCCTATCCCATTTGACAAAGACAAAGACAACAAAGAACAAAGACAAAACAAACAAGCCAAATGCAACCTAAGGTTGCCCGGAACCTGCAGCTCGCTCCTTGAAGTCCTGAAAATTTTTCAAAAAACATTGCAGCAGGGTGCACACAGAAGCAGACAACTTTTTGACAATAAACACCAAGACAAACAAATACCAGACAGACAAACCCAGTGCAGCCTACAGCCGCACTAACCAGGGACCCCGGCCACCGTCGTGGCCGCGGGTCAGGACCAGGAGTACCGCTGCGTCCAGCCCTCCGTATAGGTCCTTCCATGGGACGTCCCAATTCCTGTTTAACGACCGGTCCTTACCTCTCTCGAGAGTCCAGGTGGCTCAGTTTCCGAATTGAAAGTTTTGGGTGGACTGGAGGCCTCCTTGGTAGTCGTTCTCCACAGGTGTGGGGTATCTCGCTGAGTGCCCAGCGACAAGTGAGGGAGAGCCTCCTGCCTTGAATAGGGGGTCCCTCTCCTCCCTGCCGGGGGAAAGCCTCCTGCCTTAAACAAGGGGTCCCTCTCACCCCTGCCAGGGGAGAGCCTCCTGCCTTAAATAGGGGGTCCCTCTCCTCCCTGCCGGGGGAGAGCCTCCAGCCTTAAATAGGGGGTCCCTCTCCTCCCTGTTGGGGGAGAGCCTCCAGCCCCAAATAAGGGGTCCCTCTCCTCCCTGCCGGGTATCTCGCTGGGGTCTCCAAATGTTATGGGTTGGCTCAACGAGATAGACCATCGACTCAGAATTTAAATTTAAAAGCCTTTTATTAAACTGGCCAGCTGACCACAGCACCTATCTTCCCCTCTGGAAGATTCGGAGCATGTGGCCCCGACCAAGTGTGCAGCAAGATCTTTTATTGCCAACTACCCAGTGTTAGAAAAAAAAGAAAAAACCAACTACAAAGCGGTTCATTAACCGTTCCTGGTACTGTCAGGGTAAAAAGTTTACATAAAATTTACGAGCAGGGTCATACCTGGCTGGGTTCAATCATAACACATTGCTTTTCTAGCGAGATAATTAGCAATTTTTCTCTCCCATGGTCCCTGCCCTTGACACAATCAGTAACTTTTTCCAGGCCGCAGTCCCTCCCCCCAACACATTCAGTAAGTTTCTCATGTTTCATTTCCTTCCCCAGCACAGCACCACAGACCTGTTCTCACCAGTGGCAGCGGGGCTGGGCTTCTGTTCTCTTGTGTCAATCAGTCATTGGCCATCAGTCACACCTCCCGGGAGAAGATGGGGCATAACTTCCCATGCCTTTCTGGGAGAGGAACTCCCCTATTCCAAGGCAGCCTTGAGCTATGAGCACCCAAACCTCATGGCATCTGGAGGACTGTAAGGGAGGATTGGGTGGGACACCAACAGCCTCCATTGTACAATTCATAGACCCATTTTACAGATGAGGAGACTGAGGCCTACAGTGTTTATGTAATCTGAGAGTGGTGTCTTAGCAGGGCCTGAGCTTTTGCATATGATTGGCTGTGTAGAGCCAGGAGTCAAACCCAGGAGTCAAACCCAGGTGTCTATCTCTAGTGCCTTTGGTCTGTGCCCCAGTCAAGGGCCAAATAAGAGCAAGTAAACCAGAGCTAGAGGAGACATGAGCTCAGGAGGCCTGGAAACAAAGTTAAAGGTCATGAGAGGAGCCCAAGGGGCAAGATCATAATTTAGGCTTCTGTGGTGTAACCAACTCATCCCACTGTGCCCAGGACTTGCCCCATTTGGGCTCTCAAAGCCCCACATCCAGGGCCTACTTAGGGGATGTGAGTGAGAGGAAGCAAGCCAGAAAAAGCCCCTGGCAGGAGGGTATCCTGGCCGGGAGCTGAGCAGAGAGGGTGGTCTGAGATCCAGGGTGGGCTAATGAGAGGCGAGGCTTGGACGGGTTGGAGCAGGGGAGGGGAGTCAGTTACCAGCCCCCTGAGGCCTCCTCGGGGAGCCTGCCAGAAATAGATACCCTCCTCCAGCCTCCCGCTTTGAAGCAGGCTGTTTTGCTGTGTGTGCTTGCTGTGTGTGCGCGGAGGGTGGGAAGGGGGCAGAGAGAGAGAGAGAGAGAGAGAGAACGTTTGTTTCAGTCCAATGAGTAAATGTCTTGTTCGGTTCCTTGCCCATCCACAGATAGGGCTGGGCTAGGTGAGATGGGCTCCTGAGCTCTGTAAAGGCCTGGATGTATATAAGCTATGTAATATAGCTATAAAATAAACATATGTATATGTGTACATGGACATGTACTCATGCATGTCCACATGCATGTCCACACACACACCTTCTAGCCAGAAAAATAAATGTGATCTCTACCCTCTAGATCAGCGGTTCTCAACCTGTGGGTAGCGACCCCTTTGGCGGTCGAACGACCCTTTCACAGGGGTCGCCTAAGACCATCCTGCATATCAGATATTTACATGACGATTCATAACAGTAGCAACATTACAGTTATGAAGTAGCAACGAAAATAATTTTATGGTTGGGTCACAACATGAGGAACTGTATTTAAAGGGCCAGAAGGTTGAGAACCACTGCCATAGATGCTTAGAGTTTTATGAGAGAGGTAGACATTAAAGAAATAAAAACACAAACTGACACATGAAATTTTAGTAGAGTGTGACCGATGCTGTGGGGGATGCAAGCCCAGAGCTCTAGTAGAGACCTGCTGGGGCAGGGGGCAGGGCAGGGCTTACTTTTTATGGTCAGAAAGGTCTCCCTGAGGATGCAAAATGTAGTCAAGAGAATCAGCCAACTACAGAGGGGTGGGTGTTGGAGGGCAGGAGATGGAGGAGTGGAGGAGGAGTGTTTTGAGCAAAGGGAGCAGCAAGGATAAAGACATTGGGTCAAAGAAGACTTGAACCTGAACGGAAAGAAAGCCAGTGTGGCTGGAGCACAGGGCCGGGAGAGGCCTGAGCCGGTCACAAAGCGGCATAGGAGCCCATTGGGCTTCATTCCCAGGTCAGTGGGAGCCACTGGAAGATCTTAACACAGGTATGTGACACGATCTGATTTATGGCTTAAAATGTCCTCTTGGCTACTCTGTGTAGAGGCGATGGAGGGGCAAGTGTGGAAAGAGAGGGGTCAGGTTGTTGTTGTTTTTTTTGTCTGCAAAGCCTCTGGAGGGAGACCAGTGGATCTGCCTTCACAGTGGCCCAGAGCTTTGCACACTTAGAGAGACTGCATTATTAATGAAACATTTGCATCTGAGAAAACAATAAAACAGGCTGCTACATGTAAAAATCAAGTGACCCAATTTGTTTTAGCAGCTTGCGCTCTAGTACAGCAATTTGTTTGGCACATACACGGGACTCCATCTGAGCATCCTGCCTGATAATGCAGAGGCAAATAAAATGGTAAAACAATAATTAATACAAAGAAAGGATCACATCTAGCATCAGGGCTTCCTAAAGTTTTATCACTATGATGATAAAAAAGGGAAGATTTTACGGGCTATATAAGGTATGTAAAGCCCACAAAACACTTTCTTACATTTTGAGAAAACTTTTGAAATATAACATTATCTTTTAAATACAAATAACTAACATTTCTTATTACTGTACATTTGAGCCTTACTCGTATAGTTGATCATTTCATAACCAAAGGACTTTAAAGATTATTGAAATTGTACACCCTTTGAAATATTTTATAGCTTGGGAAAATTAATAGGGCAACATGTTGCCAGATTTGTTTTCAGGAAATAAATAAACCTGTTAAAACATAATAAAATATTAGAAAAACGTAAGTTTTAAAACCTGAAGATCATCCAGCGTGGCTCTTTCTTTAAAAGAACTTAATACATGGAAGTCTGCATTTATCCAAAATGAACATTTACTTTAGCCAAGGATTCTCCCGACTTTCTTCGATAGGGTTATTTATATACCCAGTTCCCTAGTACAATTCTGCTTGAATTACAGAAACTACATCAATACATAAATTCTCAATGAAGAAATAATGATACAAGTGAGGGACACATATTGTCATAGGTGAATGAAGCAATTAAAATTTCAGAGGGTAGCAAATACCCCAAACTACCTATTTGATGTACTTTTAATTTGTTTTGTGTAAACTGATTAATACATTTCAGCATTTTTCACTGAAGATTAAGAATAGTTATTTCTTTTACAAGTTACTTGACTTTGATCCCTCAAAGAAAGTTTATAGAACCTCCCATATAAATCAATGAGTTGCATTTTTCATCCATTCATCAAACTTGACTTTAGTGCTTAACATGTCCCAAGCACTATGACACTTGCTGGGAGAAACCACAGTGAGTAAAACTTATATAGGCCTTTTTATCCTCAAAGAGCCTATCGTTCAGTGAGGGAGGCAAACATAAATTAAACAAATTACTACAATCTATTGTAATGTTCCAAAAGCTAAGCACAGGGTGCTATGAACTGTATATAGAAGACTTGCCCCAGGCTAAGGCATCAGAAAAGGGGTCCCAGAGGGAGGGATATTTGAGCTGAGACAATGCTCGTAATATTAGCCACCATTTACTGACATTTAAAAAGTATTAGCTCATTAAACCACACAATGGCCTATTGAATTAGATACTTTATCTCATTTTGTCCTTAAGAAAACTGAAGCTAAGATAACCACAACTAGGAAGTAACAGAGCCTGCAATTGAATCCAGATGCTAACTCCAGAACACACATTGTATTCTTAACCATCAGTCATAGGCCCTCTCCAAAGAAAAGGATGAGACAGAGCATAGTAGTCTGCTCAGGATGCAGTAACAAAATACTTAAGAAACATAAAGTTGATTTCTCACAGTTCTGGAGGCTGGGAAGTCAGTTTCTGGTGAGGGCTCTCTTCCTGGCTTGCAGATGTTGCTGTCTCACTGTGTGTTCACATGGCCTTTCTTCTGTGCTGCACAGAGAAAGGAAGATCTCTCCCTCCCTCTCCCCCATTTCTTATAAGGTTACCAATCCTATTGAATTAGGGCTCCACCCTTATGACCCTATTTAATTGCAATTACTTCTTAAATCCCTTATCTTCAGATACAGTCAATTGGGTATTAGGGCTTCATCATATGAATTTGGGGGTGGGGGACACAATTCTGTCTATAGCATAGAGTAAACTAGTAACTAGTAGGAGGAAAGTATTCCAGATGACAGATAACTATGATATCACATGACTAAGAGTGTCGATTATAACAGATATGTGTGTTTGGCCACTCTTCTAGCTGAAACTAACCATCTCTACCAACAGAATCTAATTTCTGTAACAAAGATCCTCCCTTCAGATAAAATATTTGCAAATACTGTCACCTAGTGGTAACAGGCAGGAGGTAGCTTATGGGTGAGTATTACTGAACAGGTATATTCAGCTGCTTACCTGGGGGTGCTGATATTTATCAATCTCCCCCTTTTATTAAATCATTACCCGAGGAAATTTTTTAAATTGATTTTTAGACAGAGGAGAAGGGGGCGGGGAGAGAGAGAGAGAGAGAGAGAGAGAGAGAGAGAGAGAGAGAAACATCAATGTGAAAGAGACACATCCATTGGTTGCCTCATGCATGTACCCAGTCTGGGGATGGAACCCACAACTGAGGTACATGCCCTTGACTGGGAATTAAACCTGTGACTCTGGTCCTTGGGCCGATGCCCTGACCACTGAGCAACTGGTCAGGGCTCAATCTCCCTTTACTGTGTGTGCTCCCAAGGTGTTTTTCCTAGGAATAACATTCAAAAAACTAAACATTACAACATCAAGGTAGTTCTACTTCTTTCTACTGTATTTACTCACACACACACACACACACACACACACACAAGTAGTGTGACAGTTTCAAGCTCTCAGAGAAAGAACAGGAGCCTAAGTTTAATCCCATCTCATTTTGAGTCAGACCAGATAAATTTGGGCCAACATAAGAGTAAGTAATATAGATCATCAGTGAATATGTTTTATCCAGCAGTGTAGATATGAGTCACTGTACAGGATAAAGAGCCTCAACTAGTTGAGGTAATGTCAGAAAATAAAAGAAATGTGTAATGGGCACTGGAACATAGGAAAGTCATAAATAGCAACTAAAGTCTTGTGAATAGCTGAAAAAATTAGGACGCTAGTATTTTTATATGCATATATACCAAACTAACTAGAGGGGGTACTATTCTTGGCAAGTAAAAATCATAACTAATATGAATGTTCAGTCTTAACTCTAAATGGCTTAGGTGGTAAAATCACCTGAAGAAGTTGGCTTAACAGGACATAATGGGAATGTGAAGTGGTGCCATGAGAGGGATTACATACAAGCTATTTGGATCCTTACTTTCCTTCATTATATACATTAGGCTCCCTCATTTAGGATAAACCTTCCTTCTGGTTCAACCAGGGCATTATTCTCAGAGGAGCCATCACTAGATCCTACCTCTGGAAATTAGCAACTTTCAGTGTTAGCCTCATAAAATCCTAAATGTAGAATAAGTACTTGACAGGTTAATCCGTCCACTATAAACCAGACATGGATATTATTGGATGTATTGCTTAAAATTCTTTATGTTGCAAGTAATACAAAAACTCAAATTGAGTCCATTTGAGTTCAAACTAAACGGTTCAGAGATAACTCGAGCTTCAAGAGTTGCCTCATGTAGGGCCCAAACAACATGACCAGAACTCTTTTCTTCCTCTCTATTTATCAGCTCTGCTTTTGATTCTATTTCAAGCAGTCTTAAGTTTCATGGACCCAAGATGGCAGCTGGAAACTCTGGGTTGAGAAGTTTAAGTACAGAAGGGGTTAACAAAATCCATTTTCCCAGCAGTCCCAGTGAATATTTCATTTTATTTCACTGACGTGGATTCAGTGACATGTACATCTCTGAAGCAATTATTATAACTAGAGAGATGGGATACCCTGAAGCTGAAGGGTGGGATCAATTTTAAACAACCCATATGGCTAAAAATGGAGGGAAAGATGAATTACCCAAAGAATAATCAGTATGCTTTTGATTCTTAATAATATTGTATTATACACATGAATAGATCTTAAGCATTCTCAAAGGTAGCACAAGAAATATGTGTTAATAATTTCACAATATAGAGGTCTAGCAAATCAGCACACTGTACAGTTTAAATATATATAACTACAGGCCCGGTGCATGAAAATTGTGCACTTGCGAAGGTCCCTCAGCCCGGCCTGTGCCCTCTCGCAGTCCAGGAGCCCTCGGAGGATGTCTGACTGTTTGTGAGCCCAGCTCAGGGCTTCTGGCTGAGTGGCACTCCCCTCTGGGAGCCCACTGACCACCAGGGGGCAGCTTCTGCATTGAGCATTCGCCCCCTGGTGATCAGTGTGCATCATAGCGACTGGTTGTTCCACTGTCTGATTTAAATATTAGCCTTTTATTATATAGGATTCTATTTATCAATTATACTTCAATAAAACTGGAATAAAGAATGATTTTGGCAGAAAAAGGAAGAGGGAATTGATGCTGGGAAATTAGCTAGTGAATGTCCACAATATCAGAATGGTGCACCTTTGAGTGAGGCCTGTACCTATTCAGGGTGAAAAGGAGTATAGCAAAGGGGCTCATGAAGAGTTGAACCGGTGCTATAGGTAGCAGAGCCAGGAGAGACTGCAGACTGGGCTGTCATTGTCGATACTACTATTAAATAGCTGAGACTGCCTCCTGGTATAATTATTCAATTTGGAATCAAATTATCACACAAGGGGTTGTGATAATTCAATTTCTGATGTCTTCTCAGATGGCTCTTCTGTTCCTATTGTCAGATCATTCTCCTTCTGTTCCATGAATTAGTACAATCACTAAAGTCCTGCACATAGCATAGCATCTCCTCCCCTCCTCTTCTATCCTTCTCCCCTTTCATCTCCTCCTCCTCCTCCTCCTCCTCCTCCTCCTCCTCCCCTTCTTCTTCTTCTTCTTCTTCTTCTTCTTCTTCTTCTTCTTCTTCTTCTTCTTCTTCTTCTTTCTCTCTCTCTCTCTCTCTCTCTCTCTCTCTCTCTCTCTCTCTCTCTCTCTCCAGGTTTCACATACTGCAAACTTCATCTCCATCCTATGAATCATGTAAATTAATGTAGTTCTTATTTGCAAACACTGTGTCTCAGAGTCCTGGCCTTATTCTTGCTTGATCACAAAAAGACTAGCTTGGAACTTTACGTAATAATATGAAGGAACAAGAAAGTCTACACCATATTCTGAGTAAGGGTTTATTGTTCGGTAAATGTCCCTTCCACTAAATTCTAAGTTGCCTGGGGACAGAGACTATACACCTGTGGTACCAAAATCAAACTTAATGAACAAGTTCATGTCAAAATATACACAGCTTTCAGTATAATAAAACACTCCCTGAAAATCCTCTCATTGCATTAGAACAGTCATAGTGAAGAAATGATGGCCAGTTTACAATAGCAGTCTATCCCAGTTTTGAACAGCTGTACTATTAGGAATTGTACTGGGGGGGGGGTATGTGTGTAGGGGGGTGTAGATTCCCAGCATCAAAATGCCCTTGCTATGCTTGGTGAATCCACCATTCTGTGTGAGGAGACAAAAGTCACATCTCTCATCATGTAAACGAATAATGACAGATATGTTTTCCCCCTTGATCTTTGACATTTAGTGCATGGTATGTGAACCTGCAGCTAGAACTGTGGATTTTTTTTATTTTTTATTTATTTATTTTTTTGATTTTTTTTATTTTATTTATTTTATTTATTTATTTATTTATTATTGCTTAAAGCATTACAAAGGGTATTACATATGTGTCCTTTTTTTTTCGCCCCGCCCTTGACAATACCCCGGCTTCCCCTACCCCCCAGTGTCTTCTGTCCATTGGTTATGCTCATATGCATGCATACAAGCCCTTCAGTTGATCTCTTAACCCCCTTCCTCCTGCCCCCCAACCCTCCCCGGCCTTCCCGCTGCAGTTTGACAATCTGTGTGAGGCAGCTCTGCCTCTGTATCTATTATTGTTCAAAAGTTTATAATGGTCTCTATTATCCATGAATGAGTGAGATCATGTGGTATTTTTCCTTCATTGACTGGCTTATTTCACTTAGCATAATGCTCTCCAGCTCCATCCATGCTGTTGCCAATGGCAAGAGTACCTTCTTTCTTACAGCAGCATAGTATTCCATCGTGTAGATGTACCACAAAATTTGGCTCTCAAAAGAAATTTCAATCATTGCACTGTTATATTTGGCTCTGTTGACTAATGAGTTTGTCGACCATTGCCCTAAGCACTCAGTGACTGTTGTCAGGAGGTGGGGCACAAGTGATCCAAGAACAGTGTATGTGAAATTGAACCACATGCACACTGACTAGCTCAGGGAAGGCCTGTGTGGTGTTCTTGCAAAATCAGAGACCTAATGTTATCACAAAGGATGTTCTGAAGTGAAAACTTTTAAACTAAAAGCAGTTTATGGTGGGTAGTCATTTCCTAGGCTGGCATCTTCCCTGACAAAGGTCATTCTTAACCTTAACTGAGCCGGTCTATTGCCTTTTGGCATCTACAATAACATATAATTTGGAATGTCTAAGGAATTTCCCTATTTCCAGACCCGTGAAAGCATAGGCAATGCTCTGCGGAGACCACAAATCCCCGTATTGTTACTGAGTTCATTGTTGACTTGTAACTATCCTATATCCATCATGTAAAAGAAGGATGTCTCTGTCATTTTACTGTTTATCCAGCCACAGAGGATTCCCCACTTTGATTTCTCTGAAACCCTAATGTATCACCACTGGGTTTCATATTACCACCATACATCTGCTGTTTTGATTGTAATGTATAAAATAAGGTGCAAAACTGCCAGAGAGCATTATCTCAATCCGCTGAGATTTTCTTCCTGCCAATTGTTGACAATGGGACTTAATAAACTCCCGAAATTCTTCACAAGTTTGAATGTTTCATACTTTGACATTTACTTGGCATAGTGGGTCAGGATTTCAAAAAAGCTCACCCAGGACCAACCTGTGGACATGGTGTTAGGATTCAACAAAGGACCCATTGAACCGCTGCTTCCCCACCCATCGAGTGAACCTGGGTGAGTTGTGTCTTAAACCGATGACTTTTCCCTTGCTGGTGGTAGAGGGTAGATTTATTTGAGCTGTATTTTTTAATACTCCAGATAGAACTAAGATTAAGGGTTGATGGAACTTAGGTTAAGACAAGACAGTAGGAAAAAAATGGGTGGCTGGTGTTAAATTGTGGCTTTCCTATTAGAATTGCTTTCTGAGAAGTGGAGCAAAAGAAAACCATTGCCGCCGAAACCAATTTGGCTCGGTGGATAGGGCGTCGGCTGCGGACTGAAAGGTCCCAGGTTCGATTTCGGCCAAGGGCATGTACCTGGCTTGTGGGCACATCCCCAGTGGGAGATGTGTAGGAGGCAGCTGGTCGATGTTTCTCTCTCGTCGATGTTTCTAACTCTCTATCTCTCTCCCTTCCTCTCTGTAAAAAATCAATGAAATATATATTAAAAAAACCATTGCCATATAAATTAGAGTTGAACTCAATCAGCTCCAAAAATACAGGGTCATCTCCTCCCTCTGGTCTGAGTATTAGGTATTCTTACGGGACTAAGAATCTCTGTGGAGGTATGAGGTCATTCCTCATGACGTGCAGGAGCCGCAAAGCACAATTTCAACACAATTGCAATTAAAGTGACTGGTTCTGGTGGGGAAGGACCCATTCGGTTTGGTCAACCGTTCCCTGACCCTCTGGTTGTTTTAGACAGCAGGGAGGTAAACCGAGGCACATCAGAGGGTTGAATGTGATTTGAGGGGTGAGAGCCTCATGGAGCTCAACCCATAAGCAACACATGTTGACCAACTACATTATATAACAATCCTAGAAAATTTGCTCAGATCTGCAGATATCAGAAAGAAAAGAAAAACCACATACACATACACACAACTACAAAACAACAACAACAAAACACACCTAAAATTAACATGGAAAGTTGTGCCTCCAAGTCCAGGAGATGCCAGATCCCAGCCCTCACTAACATTCCTGATAGGAAGCTTTTACTTACAAGTGCTTTACAGAAATGGGAAGATTTAATTAGAAAATATCCTCCTAAAAATGGCCAAAATGCAGTTTTATTTGTGTGCCTAAATTAATTTTGGGGCATGCAATAAAAATTAGGAAAATCCAGGTCTA
>NW_005871671.1:73974-76603 GCF_000147115.1 Myotis lucifugus | reverse complement strand
GGACTATCCAGTTCGGTTTCAGCCCGTTAGACGAAACCTGACGCGGCCGTCTTGATCAGTTCCTGCATTAGACCTCATTCTCTTTATTCCTCACTTCAGCAGTTCTCCATGTCTTCTGTATTATCACTTTTTCTTCTCTCCTGGATCTGTCACATAGCATAGAAGCATACTGTTAAATTTTTCTTAAAATTTCTTATTTTAAAAAATTTTTCTTAAAATTTTTGTCTTTCCCACTATGGAAGGCAGTATGGAGGTTCCTCAAAAAATTGGAAATGGAACTCCCATTTGACCCTGTGATCCCACTTCTAGGAATATATCCCAAGAAACCAGAAACACCAATCAGAAAGGATATATGCACCCAGATGTTCATAGCAGCACAATTCACCATAGCTAAGATCTGGAAACAGCCTAAGTGCCCATCAGTAGATGAATGGATTAGAAAACTGTGGTATATCTACACGATGGAATATTATGCTGCTGTTAAAAAGAAGGAACTCTTACCATTTGCAACAGCATGGATGGAACTGGAGAGCATTATGCTAAGTGAAACAAGCCAGTCAATGAAGGAAAAATACCACATGATCTCACTCTTTCATGGATAATTAAGACCATTACAAACTTTCGAACAATAATAAATACAGTGGCAGAGCTGCCTCAAACTGATTGTCGAACTGCAGTGGGAAGGCCAGGGAGGGTTGGGGGACAGGAGGGAGGGGAGTAAGAGATCAACCGAAGGACTTGTATGCATCCATATAACCATAACTAATGGACATAAGACAATGGGGGGTAAGGGAGGGCAGGGGCCTGTCAAGGGTGGGGGGCGGGGGGGAAGGACACTTATGTAATACCCTTTGTAATACTTTTAGCGAAAAATAAAAAAAAAATAATAAAAATAAATAAAATAAAAAAAAGAAAAAAAAAAATTTTTGTCTTTAAAATAAAATACGTTTGATTTTTGCTTTCCCTCCAGCCCCTGCCCCATTTATCTGTTCTCCTTTGCAGCAAAACTGTACATACTGTCTCCTGTTCTTCTACCATTCTTTGTCCAACTCATTCCAATCAGGCTTTTGCCCCATCTCTCTACCAAAACTGCTCTTAGGGTCATGATGACCTCCATGAATTCAAATCCATTGGCCAATTCTTAGTTCTCCCCTTATTTGACTTTGCATTTGATAGAATTGATCACATGTATCTCCTTAATACACTTTTGTTCATTGGCTTCCAGGACAACACATGATCTTGGTTTTATTCTTCCTCACTGGTCATACCTGAATATACTTTTCTCTCTTCTTTCCTGTCTCTTACCAGGGCTTATTCCTTGGCCCTCTTCTCTTTCATTATGCTCATACTCTGGTGATATCAAGGTTCAAGGATCTATGCTAATAACTCCCAAATTTATATCTTCAGCCCAGATCCTTCTTCTACTCATGTAGCCAACTGCTTACTTGACACATTTCATTAAATAAGACTTAAGCCCCTGATTTTCTTCCTCACAGTTTTCAGTTCATCAACTGATGGCAAATCTATTTTACTAGGTGCTCAGGCCAGAAGCCTTGCAGGCATTTTTGACTTCTCTCTTTTTCCCACATCCCACATTTCATTTGTCAGAAAATCATGTTGGCTTTACCTTGAAACTATATGCAGAATTTGACCATTTCTCACCTATGTGGTCACCCTCGTGTGAGCATGTGGTCACCCTCGTGTCTTTCTGTATCCAACTTGCTCCCCTCCAAACTGTTCAACATAGCAGCCAAATGACCCTTTTAAATATATCAGATCTCTATTCCAGACTTTTCAATGACTCTCCATTTCACCCAGAGTAGAAACCCAAGTCCTTACAATGGCCTGATCCTACCTATTTTTCTGCTGTTTAGTCTTTTGATCTAAACTCTATCTTGTTCATTCTTTGGGCTTCCTTCCGTTTTAGGTGCTATCCTTCTGCCTGGACCATTCTTTTTCTAAATAGGTAGGTACACTGGTAATTCTCCGCAAGGGCGCTTTGCTCAGAAGTCACCTGAGGGCCTCCTCCCACTCCAATACTTATTTTAACTTTCATCCTAGTAACAACACGCCCACCTCTTGTAAATTCCCTTATTGTGTTTTTCCCCATTGCTACTTTCTAATTATTATGTTTTATTTTGTTTTGTTTTGTTTTGGTTTTTTTTTTTTTAAATATTTTATTGATATTTTACAGAGAGGAAGGGAGAGAGATAGAGAGTTAGAAACATCGCTGAGATTGAAACATCGATCAGCCGCCTCCTGCACATCTACTGGGGATGTGCCCGCAACCCAGGTACATGCCCTCAACCGGAATCGAACCTGGGACCTTTCAGTCTGCATGCCGAGGCTCTATCCACTGAGCCAAACCGGTTTCGGCTAATTATTATGTTTTAATAATTAATTAGTTCTAATTAATTATACTATGAAGGCAGATATATAATATGATATATTGTCTTCTCCCACTGGAAAGTAAGCTTCATGAAAGAAGCGCTTTTTTTGTCCATTTGACCTCTAATATATCTGAAGTGTCCAGAATGGAGCCCAGCATATAAGGGAATTCAGCAATATTTGACTACATTGACTGGAGAGATCAGGGAACACCTTAATAATGACATGTTGCTCTTTGAAG
>NW_005871671.1:70250-73619 GCF_000147115.1 Myotis lucifugus | reverse complement strand
TCTCTCTCTCTCTCTCTCTCTCTCTCTCTCTCTCTCTCTCTCTCTCTCTCTCTCTCCAGGTTTCACATACTGCAAACTTCATCTCCATCCTATGAATCATGAAAATTTGTAAATTAATGTAGTTCTTATTTGCAAACACTGTGTCTCAGAGTCCTGGCCTTATTCTTGCTTGATCACAAAAAGACTAGCTTGGAACTTTACGTAATAATATGAAGGAACAAGAAAGTCTACACCATATTCTGAGTAAGGGTTTATTGTTCGGTAAATGTCCCTTCCACTAAATTCTAAGTTGCCTGGGGACAGAGACTATACACCTGTGGTACCAAAATCAAACTTAATGAACAAGTTCATGTCAAAATATACACAGCTTTCAGTATAATAAAACACTCCCTGAAAATCCTCTCATTGCATTAGAACAGTCATAGTGAAGAAATGATGGCCAGTTTACAATAGCAGTCTATCCCAGTTTTGAACAGCTGTACTATTAGGAATTGTACTGGGGGGGGTATGTGTGTAGGGGGGTGTAGTTTCCCAGCATCAAAATGCCCTTGCTATGCTTGGTGAATCCACCATTCTGTGTGAGGAGACAAAAGTCACATCTCTCATCATGTAAACGAATAATGACAGATATGTTTTCCCCCTTGATCTTTGACATTTAGTGCATGATATGTGAACCTGCAGCTAGAACTGTGGATTTTTTTTAATACATAGACTAATTGCTTGTCCTTTTATTTTTTAAAAATTATTTTTATTTTTCAATTACAGTTGACATTCAATATTATATGAGTTTCAGGTTTACAGTGTATCTTAAAGCAATTTACCCAAACAAGCAGGGACCATCTAGAATTCATTGCACTTGTGACATCGAGTGTCCAGTGGTGGTAGTGGCTGTACTCCGTCCAGACGGTTCCTAAAAATGACCTTAATTATGATACAGTAGCTTGTATGGCTTTGCTAATTACCCCTTGAATGCAGTCAACCCAGATCTATCCTTTACGGTCTGGCCTAGCTCCATCAGAAATAGAAGTCTGCAAAGGAATCTGAGAAGAGGAAAAGGGGCGGGATGAGGCATCCCAAGACCTAAGGGGAAACTCACTGAGAGCAATCAACTCATGGGCTCAAAACCCTGTGATCCATGGAGCAGCGGCAGCTGCTAGGACTCAGACGTGCTCATTTAAATGTTGGCTATTAGTATTTCTGATTACTTAAACTTTTTTGGAATAATGAATAGGCATCAGATTTACAAAACATAAACCCATCCCTTCAACACGCACGCAAGAGCTTGGACCCTTGCAGCCGACTGCATTGGTTCACATTCTGATGCTACCGCTGGGCCAAGACACTTCTCTTCTCGGGGCTTTGTGTTCCTCTGTCGACAAAGGGAGGACAATAGCACGTACCTCAGGAGGCTTAACTTAGACAATCCGTGCAAACGGTAGCCCCGCACGGGCACCTGGGGAAGGCTCAAGGGTGAACGCCATTAGAACAGCCCTCAGTCTGTCCTACAGAGATGCTGTGATTCTGTCCCAAGATGCTTTCAGGCAGGCTCTACAGGTTTAGAGTCCTGGGACCTCAGGACCAGAAGGAAGGGCCCCCAGAGCACAAGAGGTCGACCCGCCGGCGGGTGCAGGAGGCCGGCCCACCTCAGAATTGCCCGCGGCTTCGCCTTCCAGCGGCACTGTCTCTCCAGAAGGTACTGCCTTTAAAAAACAAAACGAAACAAAACAAAAAACAACACAGCCACGGCAAGAAGCCCCCTGTGGACACCCGGGAAACCAACTCTGAGCAAAGTTGAGAGGAAGCCCTCTCCTCAGCACCGACTCCGAGCTCTCCGCTCTCGCTAGCACCTGCGCAGGCGCAGTAAGTGGGCGGAGCTGACGCGCGGCTGGGGCTAAACTTCCCGTGAGAAGTGCGCGTTCTCGCGGGAACTGCATTCAAAAAGCCGCGGCGCTTAGCCGGAAGGTAGGTGTGCGCGTCGGCTAATGTTTCTGTGGCAGGAAGAGTTACCCTCAGAAGCCTGGGCGCTGTGAACTCGCCGCGAGCCGCCGCCGGCAGCAGCTGGGGAAGGGGTGCTGGAGGTAGGGGCAAAGGGCCTGGAGGGAAGTGCGTGTGGCGAGGAGCGGTGGGGAGCGGCGCTGAAGGGCTCCTGCGGGGAAGAGAGGGCCCTCGGAAACCTGGGGCCTGGATCTCGGCCGAGGGCGTAGGCCGTAACGGCTTCTCCCGCGGAACCCTGAGTCCTTGTCCACAGGGTTCCGAGTCGGTTTCAGTTTTCCGTTGGGCCGCCTCGACGCCCCCCCCGGGGATGCTGCCTGGACTTGGAAGGCCTGGGAGGCCGCCGGGGCCTCCGAAAGATAACAGACACGAGACCTGCGCTGTCCGGGATGAGAAATGCTGTAAATGTGAAATATACAGTGGATTTCGAAGACTATACAAAAGTCATATTTCGTTAATAAAATCATATTTCGTGTTATGGTTACATGTTGAAATGATATTTGGGATGTATTGGGTTAAGGAAAATATTATCCAAATGAATTTCGGTGGTATTTACCTTTTTTTTTAATGTGTCTGCTTGACAATTAAAAATCCCATATGTGGCTTTCCTGATTATTTCTGTTGGACAGCGCTGCCCCAGACAGCTGCGTGTCCGATTCCCCCCTACCTGCTTTTCACAAGCCATTGGCCGATTTAACCTTCTCAAAACCCCTGTTAGGTCGATGTTATTGGCCTTGTTTTATGGATGACAGGACAAGACATTACATAAGATGTTGTGGTCCCTGCAGCCAGTGAGTAGTGAACGTGGGGTAAGGACTCGGCAACCGGATTGCCAGGCCTTCCAGTCTCCTCAATGCTTTGCACAGGCCATGCTTCTGCGGGGCAGGACGTTAGGAGCTGGACCCCCCTTCCCGTCTCACTCAGCCGCTTACTAGCTGATAACCTTTGCGCAAGTTACTTAACCTTTCTGGGCCTCGGTTTGCACATGTGTAAATGGGGGAATTCCCTTATTTCATGGGGTTGTCGGGTGGATTAAATAAGATAAAGTATGCAAAGCACCAAGCACAATATCTGGCACATATTAGCTGTAGTTGTTATTCAACCCTGGCTGCCTCTCTTTGCAGATGGATATTTAACTCTTACACATTCATCTACTGAAAACTCACTTCCTCAGGGAAATCTCTCTTGTCCTGATACCCCCACCCCCACCCCACCCACCCTACCCCACTACCCAGATTGGGACATCCCCTGGTGTTGTAGGCTCAGATAGTACCCTACAGCTCTCCTGTGCACTTATCACCAGTTTAAACTTTGCAGGTATTTGGACATCTTCTCGTTCACAGCAAGATATTGTTATGTGAAAAATACATAGGGCTC